>NW_026525153.1:245000-265386 GCF_943734705.1 Anopheles coustani | reverse complement strand
AGGTTCGGACTTAGAGTTTTTCCCATTTAAAAGTTTTTCTCTTAGCCATACTGAAGTCATCACTTGGTGAACGATTGAACTAGGGCGGGTTAATCGTTTATAGGTATCATGTGGTTTGCATGCTCTCTTAGGTTAAGGTCATGTGGTTGGCTATCGAGCATGCCCAAGTGATGACTTTGTTTCACGCTTGCTTGATTTCTTCATGATTCCCTGTTATATAGTGTAATCATTCGAGAACAGGGAATCTTTGGTTTTGCTCAACAGGTATTGGATGTCAACTTGGTATCTAGATCGCATTAAGTCTCAACCCTTAGGTTCGGACTTGTATAGTGACATCTTGTTACGGTCTTGAGTCTCAACCCGCAGGTTCGGACTACTTAGTGTTTGATCGAATATAATATGGCAACTTGTGCCTAAGTCTCAACCCGCAGGTTCGGACTTCTGTTTATTTGGCCAATGTATGTATAAGGCAACTTGTGCCTAAGTCTCAACCCGCAGGTTCGGACTTGTGTATTTGTTCGAAGTCATGTATAAGGCAACGTGTGCCTAAGTCTCAACCCGCAGGTTCGGACTTGTTAGTGTTTCGTCAACTTTCATATGGCAACTTGTGCCTAAGTCTCAACCCGCAGGTTCGGACTTGTGTATTTGTTCGAAGTCATGTATAAGGCAACTTGTGCCTAAGTCTCAACCCGCAGGTTCGGACTTCTATAGTGTTTCGTCAATTATCATATGGCAACTTGTGCCGAAGTCTCAACCCGCAGGTTCGGACTTCTATAGTGTTTCGTCAATTATCATATGGCAACTTGTGCCGAAGTCTCAACCCGCAGGTTCGGACTTCTATAGTGTTTCGTCAATTATCATATGGCAACTTGTGCCGAAGTCTCAACCCGCAGGTTCGGACTTCTGGAAGGATCACTTGGCCACTAATGATCCTTCCGCAGGTTCACCTACGGAAACCTTGTTACGACTTTTACTTCCTCTAAATCATCAAGTTCGGTCAACTTCGATAAAGCAGACGCGGTTCACGAGGATCCAGCGAACGATCATCTCCAAAGACCTCACTAAATAATCCATCGGTAGTAGCGACGGGCGGTGTGTACAAAGGGCAGGGACGTATTCAACGCTGGCTGATGACCAGCACTTACTAGAAGTTCCGAGTTCATATGGACCATTGCAATCCATAATCCCTACTAAGTGAGTATTTGAGTGATTTCCCGTTCCTCTCGGAATAGGAGACACGCTGCTACCCACATTGTAGCACGCGTGTAGCCCAGAACATCTAAGGGCATCACGGACCTGTTATCGCTCGATCTCATTTTGCTAAACACAAATTGTCCTGCTAAGCAGCGTACCGTAAGTGCACTTGCGCACACGAACAGCGAAGGTGTCAGGTCATACTCCACCGAAAGGTCCTAACCCGTTCCAATCGGCATCGACGCATTAACGCTGACTGCGTTCTAGTTAGCATATGTGAGTCACGTTCGTTATCGGAATTAACCAGACAAATCAATCCACGAACTAAGAACGGCCATGCACCACTACCCTTAAATTTGAGAAAGAGCTATTAATCTGTCTCACCTCCATAAGTTCGGACCTGGTAAGTTTTCCCGTGTTGAGTCAAATTGAACCGCAAGCTCCATTTCATTGTGGTGCCCTTCCGTCAATTCCTTTAAGTTTCAACTTTGCAACCATACTTCCCCCGGAACCTGACTTTGGTTTCCCGGAAGCTACTGAGAGCACCTGGTTGTAGCGTCTCCCAATTGCTAGTTGGCATCGTTTACGGTTAGAACTAGGGCGGTATCTAATCGCCTTCGATCCTCTAACTTTCGTTCTTGATTAAAGAAAGCATCCTTGACAAATGCCTTCGCTTTAGTTAGTCTTACGACGGTCTACGAATTTCACCTCTCGCGCCGTAATACTAGTGTCCCCAACTACTTCTGTTAATCATTACCTCCGGTCTGAGTACAAACCAATGAAAGATTAGACCAAGGTCGTATTCCATTATTCCATGCAAGATTATTCTAGGGCGTTTGGGCACCCTGCTTTAAGCACTCTAATTTGTTCAAGGTAAACGTGAGCGGTCGAGCTCTATGTTACACTTGCACCCGTTGAAGGGCACACCATGACACAGACTTGGTGCCCTACCACACCATTGAGTCGCAACCAGATTCCGACTTGGCCCACCGACCACGGGTTGACCGGGTCGGCGGAGCCGGACTGTGTTGGACAAGTATCAACTTCGAACGTTTTAACCGCAACAATTTTAATATACGCTAGTGGAGCTGGAATTACCGCGGCTGCTGGCACCAGACTTGCCCTCCACTTGATCCTCGTAGAAGGATTTATGCTCTACTCATTCCAATTATGAAACATCATTAAAGAGTTTCATATTGTTATTTCTCGTCACTACCTCCCCGTCCCGGGATTGGGTAATTTACGCGCCTGCTGCCTTCCTTGGATGTGGTAGCCATTTCTCAGGCTCCCTCTCCGGAATCGAACCCTGATTCCCCGTTACCCGTTGCAACCATGGTAGTCCTCTATACTACCATCCATAGTTGATAGGGCAGATATTTGCGAGATCTGTCGTCGGTGCGAGACCATACGATCAGCATCATTATCCAGACTTCAACTCAATGACACGGAGAACCCGCGATTGGTTTGACTAATAAGTGCACCAGTTCCCGCGAGGGTCCTGGCATGTTGCATGTATTAGCTCTAGATTTTCCACAGTTATCCAAGTAACTAGGTTGATGATCTCGTAAATTATAGCTGTTATACTGAGCCTTATGCGGTTTCACATTAAATCTGTTTGTACTTAGACATGCATGGCTTAACCTTTGAGACGAGCGTATATTACTGGTAGGATCAACCAGAATTCCGACTTTGCGTTCGAATGTTCATTGTCCCATTGCACCCGGAGGAGCAAACACCACGTTCTATATGTTGTCAAGTCCGGTAGCACACGGGAGGCGAGCCCCCGTGCGAACCTCATTGCCCTCGTATCACACACACCCGATGCACCGGACAGGCACTTGAGCGGCATTCGACTCCGCTAAGCGCTCGTGCGCCCGATTGTGCATGCGCTGACGGGGCCTTCATACCCCTACCACAGCGACCTTATGCCAAACTTCCATGAATACTTAGGTGAGCTGACAAGGGCCTTCATTTCCCTACCATCAACTAAAGGACACGCTAGGCGCGTCCGATCATTGCAACTGCGGGGCTTTCATACCCCAATCACCACAGTACGCAATTCACCAGAGTTTAATCACAACCCCCCCGGACATGGCACACTATTAACTTGCAACAAAACTTAGTGTGTGCCGGGCACATCGGTTCCACAAAATCATTCCCGATGTACCCCAATTGGGGTTGTGAACGCATCCATGGTCCTCTGACACACCCAACCAAGCGTGGATACTACATACCTCAAACACCCAGTACACTAACAGACAAATCAACATATGGTTGCTTTCCCCCAGACATTTGCCAATCACTTGGCACCCGGACGGGAACTCGCTCCTGATTGCGCCATTGCCACCCATTTGCCAAGAGCGAGTTCTGTATGTAGATTTCATTTGGAAAGACAACCGTGTACTGGATATTCTATCCGACGATTACAGATGACGAGTACGAGACTCGACTACACTCACGGATAATACATTTTGGGTCGAGATTGCTTTCGGGGTTTTCGATTGGTCTTGCGCTTGTAAACGTATAACTTTGACTTGTGGTAACCTCGGTATGTTAGTCGATCACGTGGTTGTGAACTGGGTACGGGTGGGCAATCTGTTCACTTGCACTCTGGGTAGGAATATGGTGAGCGCTATAGGTTAAAGATCATGGTATGGTTCCATCGTGATGACTTTCGCTAGATAGTAGGATGTTTGGATAGTTATAACGTTTTTGGCCATTTGTTCATAGTGTTCGGTTCATTGAGGAATTCGATTGGTCTTTGCTTCACACACGTGGTCGATCACTTGGATGTGAACTAGGGTGAGAATAAGGTGTTCACTAGTGCTCTTAGGTTTTGGATCAGTACTGAGCACTTGATTGGTTTCGCATAATATGTATCCATAGTGATGACTCTTTCCAGCTTAAGATTTCGTTACCAGTTTCGAATCCTCCCCACGTTCGCTTTTACTTGGTTAGGTTTTCGAGTGTAGATTTGAAAGCAATCTCATGTATGTATCCCATCTGATATAAGCCACTGACAGTTCATGTCACCTCGTTCAACTCTCGCTGGGTCACAGAAGTATGTTACTGCGCCCATTATCCCTACTCGGATAGGTTCGGTTCGTTCGTTTTATACTACGGTGAGTAAACTCAATTTGTGCATCGCATAGCCATGGAAAGCAAGCTTTCGCGGGCCTCTTCGACTGTTTTGATACGAGCTGTGCCCGTGATGCTTGTCATCCCAGGATACTAGACCCCTTTGGACGACCGCATGACCATCAGAAAGTAAATTCCACGTTCGATTTGGGGTGTGAACCCCGAACATAAAGTCTTTGTGTAGAACCACGAGGGCTCTATAGTACCGATTCTCTCGGTACGCTTGGTCCGTGTTCCTTTATGTTCGTACTCTTGTGAATAAGATTCACGTTCGTTTTGGGATATTTGCTACTGTCACCGTTTGAGTACTATGGGGCTTGAACCCCTAACATAAAGTCTTTGTGTAGAACCACGAGGGTTCTATAGTACCGATTCTCTCGGTACGCTTGGTCCGTGTTCCTTTATGTTCGTACTCTTGTGTGTATAATATTCATGTTCGGTTTGGGATATTTGCTACTTTCACCAGGGTCCCGTTCTTCATACAAGTCTGCCTTGCTAATGTGGTAACTTTATAGTGTAGTTCTGACATCCCAATTTTGGGGCTTAGCCGATTTTTCGTATATTTCCATATGACCCATAGGGTCCCTTTCTTCATACAAGCTTGCCTAGGGCGATCGGTCAAAACTTGTCTTACTATTCGATTGGTCTTCGCACTTTCACCCTAGGCAGTTCGCCTAGGTCTGTCTTCTTGAGGAGGCCAAAACCCGAAATAAGGAGGTTCGGCCGACCCTGAAACCTCCCCTGTCTGAACTACACTAACCCGATTTTTCAGGGTCCTCAGCGCCATACAACTTTGCCTAGGTCACTTGTACCCTTGACTTAGGCCATCTGACTTGGTCCGTGTTTCTTCCTAGGGTTCACCTAGGTACTTTGCCTTGCTTCATGTGGTAACTTTTTAGTGTAGTTCTGACATCCCAATTTTGGGACTTAGCCGATTTTTCATGTATTTCCATATGACCCGTAGGGTCCCTTTCTTCATACAAGCTTGCCTAGGGCGATCGGTCAAAACTTGTCTTACTATTCGATTGGTCTTCGCACTTTCACCCTAGGCAGTTCGCCTAGGTCTGTCTTCTTGAGGAGGCCAAAACCCGAAATAAGGAGGTCCGGCCGACCCAGAAACCTCCCCTGTCTGAACTACACTAACCCGATTTTTCAGGGTCCTCAGCGCCATACAACTTTGCCTAGGTCACTTGTACCCTTGACTTAGGCCATCTGACTTGGTCCGTGTTTCTTCCTAGGGTTCACCTAGGTACTTTGCCTTGCTTCATGTGGTAACTTTTTAGTGTAGTTCTGACATCCCAATTTTGGGACTTAGCCGATTTTTCATGTATTTCCATATGACCCATAGGGTCCCTTTCTTCATACAAGCTTGCCTAGGGCGATCGGTCAAAACTTGTCTTACTATTCGATTGGTCTTCGCACTTTCACCCTAGGCAGTTTGCCTAGGTGTAGCTTCTTGAGGAGGTCAAAACCCAAAATAAGGAGGTTCAGCCGACCCAAAAACCTACCCTGTCTAAACTACACTAACCAGATTTTTCAGGGTCCTCAGCGCCATACAACTTTGCCTAGGTCACTTGTACTCTTGACTTAGGCCATCTGACTTGGTCCGTGTTTCTTCCTAAGGTTCACCTAGGTACTTTGCCTTGCTTCATGTGGTAACTTTTTAGTGTAGTTCAGACATCCCAATTTTGGGACTTAGCCGATTTTTCATGAATTTCCATATGACCCATAGGGTCCCTTTCTTCATACAAGCTTGCCTAGGGCGATCGGTCAAAACTTGTCTTACTATTCGATTGGTCTTCGCACTTTCACCCTAGGCAGTTTGCCTAGGTGTAGCTTCTTGAGGAGGTCAAAACCCAAAATAAGGAGGTTCAGCCGACCCAAAAACCTACCCTGTCTAAACTACACTAACCAGATTTTTCAGGGTCCTCAGCGCCATACAACTTTGCCTAGGTCACTTGTACTCTTGACTTAGGCCATCTGACTTGGTCCGTGTTTCTTCCTAGGGTTCACCTAGGTACTTTGCCTTGCTTCATGTGGTAACTTTTTAGTGTAGTTCTGACATCCCAATTTTGGGACTTAGCCGATTTTTCATGTATTTCCATATGACCCGTAGGGTCCCTTTCTTCATACAAGCTTGCCTAGGGCGATCGGTCAAAACTTGTCTTACTATTCGATTGGTCTTCACACTTGCACCCTAGGCAGTTTGCCTAGGTGTAGCTTCTTGAGGAGGTCAAAACCCGAAATAAGGAGGTCCGGCCGACCCAAAAACCTACCCTGTCTAAACTACACTAACCAGATTTTTCAGGGTCCTCAGCGCCATACAACTTTGCCTAGGTCACTTGTACTCTTGACTTAGGCCATCTGACTTGGTCCGTGTTTCTTCCTAGGGTTCACCTAGGTACTTTGCCTTGCTTCATGTGGTAACTTTTTAGTGTAGTTCTGACATCCCAATTTTGGGACTTAGCCGATTTTTCATGTATTTCCATATGACCCGTAGGGTCCCTTTCTTCATACAAGCTTGCCTAGGGCGATCGGTCAAAACTTGTCTTACTATTCGATTGGTCTTCACACTTGCACCCTAGGCAGTTTGCCTAGGTGTAGCTTCTTGAGGAGGTCAAAACCCGAAATAAGGAGGTCCGGCCGACCCAAAAACCTACCCTGTCTGAACTACACTAACCAGATTTTTCAGGGTCCTCACCGTCATACAACTTTCCCTAGGTCACTTGAACTCTTGACTTAGGCCATCTGACTTGGTCCGTGTTTCTTCCTAGGGTTCACCTAGGTAGTTTGCCTTGCTTGGTGTGGTAACATTTGAGTGTAGTTCTGACATCCCCATTTTGGGACTTAGCCGATTTTTCGTAAAATACCATATGACCCATCAGGGTCCTTGCCTTCATATAAGTTTGCCTTGCTTGGTGTGGTAACTTTTTAGTGTAGTTCTGACATCCCCATTTTGGGACTTAGCCGATTTTTCGTAAAATACCATATGACCCATATGGGTCCTTTGCTTCATATAAGTTTGCCTTGCTTGGTGTGGTAACATTTGAGTGTAGTTCTGACATCATCATTTTGGGACTTAGCCGATTTTTCGTAAAATACCATATGACCCATCAGGGTCCTTGCCTTCATATAAGTTTGCCTTGCTTGGTGTGGTAACACATGAGTGTAGTTCTGACATCATCATTTTGGGACTTAGCCGATTTTTCGTAAAATACCATATGACCCATCAGGGTCCTTGCCTTCATATAAGTTTGCCTTGCTTGGTGTGGTAACCTTTGAGTGTAGTTCTGACATCATCATTTTGGGACTTAGCCGATTTTTCGTAAAATACCATATGACCCATCAGGGTCCTTTGCTTCATATAAGTTTGCCTTGCTTGGTGTGGTAACACATGAGTGTAGTTCTGACATCCCCATTTTGGGACTTAGCCGATTTTTCGTAAAATACCATATGACCCATCAGGGTCCTTTGCTTCATATAAGTTTGCCTTGCTTGGTGTGGTAACACATGAGTGTAGTTCTGACATCACCATTTTGGGACTTAGCCGATTTTTCGTAAAATACCATATGACCCATCAGGGTCCTTTGCTTCATATAAGTTTGCCTTGCTTGGTGTGGTAACATTTTAGTGTAGTTCTGACATCACCATTTTGGGACTTAGCCGATTTTTCGTAAAATACCATATGACCCATCAGGGTCCTTGCCTTCATATAAGTTTGCCTTGCTTGGTGTGGTAACATTTTAGTGTAGTTCTGACATCACCATTTTGGGACTTAGCCGATTTTTCGTAAAATACCATATGACCCATCAGGGTCCTTTGCTTCATATAAGTTTGCCTTGCTTGGTGTGGTAACACATGAGTGTAGTTCTGACATCCCCATTTTGGGACTTAGCCGATTTTTCGACCAATACCATATGACCCATCAGGGTCCTTTGCTTCATATAAGTTTGCCTTGCTTGGTGTGGTAACATTTGAGTGTAGTTCTGACATCCCCATTTTGGGACTTAGCCGATTTTTCGTAAAATACCATATGACCCATCAGGGTCCTTTGCTTCATATAAGTTTGCCTTGCTTGGTGTGGTAACATTTGAGTGTAGTTCTGACATCCCCATTTTGGGACTTAGCCGATTTTTCAATCAATACCATATGACCCATCAGGGTCCTTTGCTTCATATAAGTTTGCCTTGCTTGGTGTGGTAACATTTGAGTGTAGTTCTGACATCCCCATTTTGGGACTTAGCCGATTTTTCGATCAATACCATATGACCCATCAGGGTCCTTTGCTTCATATAAGTTTGCCTTGCTTGGTGTGGTAACATTTGAGTGTAGTTCTGACATCCCCATTTTGGGACTTAGCCGATTTTTCGATCAATACCATATGACCCATCAGGGTCCTTTCCTTCATATAAGTTTGCCTTGCTTGATGTGGTAACACATGAGTGTAGTTCTGACATCCCCATTTTGGGACTTAGCCGATTTTTCGATCCATCCCATATGACCCATCAGGGTCCTTTTTCTTCATATAAGTTTCCCAAGACTTAGTGCTTTTTTCCTTTGGACACCAATATCACCCTTGCGGGTATCTTTGATCTTCTCACTTTGTATTGGCCGAATGTAGGTCTTGCCATGCCAAACATATAATTGTTCTACACCAAGTCTCTATCTCGTACCGCCAGCTCGGTACATTCGATTAACCTGCCCTTAAGGCACCCGGGACTTAGCCATTTTTTCACATTTTTCATGATTTTGAGGCAACTTTTCCCGACTTTGTCACCTTATATCACCAAGATCCTTTCCCTTTAGCGCTTCACTCTGTTCGTATGATATTTAGCGCTGACTATCACCTTTCTGTCGCTGAGCTCAACTTCTTATTCGGTGCCATAGAGCCAGAGATATTTGGTGTATGCTGTTATAAGGGAAGTTTGTCACTTTTTCAAAGGCCCACTTTGGGACGCCCATATCTCACCTTCAGGTATCTTCGATCTTCTTGTCGTCTATGGACGAAACTTAGGCCTTGTCTTGGCCAACTTATAAATGTTCTACGGCCAAGCCGTATCTCTTACCGCCAGCCCGGTATTCATGGACTTAGTTGGATTTTCGCCTCTCGTGGTAACAATTTCAGACTTTGACTCACAATAACACCCGAACGGTCACATGCTAGCGCTTTGCTTGGAAGGAATTATAGTTAGCGCTACCTTTTCTCTTTCCATCGATACCTTGTTCGTTCCATTCCATGCCATACAGCCGAAGTTATGATGTTTCCCGTTTTCCATATCATGTGGAGCTTATGCTCTGGGAAAACCATCTAACACCTGTACCACCCTTTTGGGTACCACCGATCTCGTCACTATGTTCGGGCCAAATATAGGTTATAACATGCCCAACATATAATTGTTCTACACCAAGTCTCTATCTCTTACCGCCTGCTCGGTATTTTACTCGTAAGTCCAAATTTCACAACTTGTACTTTTTGGCCCAATGTACTCGAGTTTCAATTTTGGTAACATTTTTCGACTTTGACACTCAATAACTTCCAAATCATGCTAGTTAGCGCTTTGCTTTCTTCTAGTCGTATCTAGCGCTGGGTGTTACCTTTCCAAAACATATCCTAGCTTAACAATCCATGCCATACAGCCGGAGCTATACGGTGCACAAGTCAAATCCATTTTAGCCATGTTTCATTTTTGCCAATTTTTGACCACTCGTATCACCCTTCCAGAGTGGTCCGATCTTCTCGCTTTCTATGGACGACTTTTATGTCTCGTAGAGGCAAACTTATAAGTATTCTACGTCAACCCGCTATCTCTTACCGCTTGCTCGGTATTCTTGGTCTTGTGTGATTTTTGGAAATTTTGGTATTATTTTTCCACTTTGTCGCTTAATAACTCAGTTTTGCTCAACACTTAGCGCTTCGGTTGTTTGGGATTATAGTTAGCGCTCGGTTCGACCTTTCCAACACTGATCTTAGCTTGTCGATCCGTTCCATACAGCCTGAGTTATTCGCGATACCGTGTTTCAATCCATTTCTCAAGTCTCGTTTTGGTCCAACTTTGAACCAGCCATATCACCCTGATGGGTACCTCCGATCTTCTCGCTCTATATTGGCCAAAGTTAGGTCTTGTGGTAACGTACTTATGATTGTTCTACGCCGTGTTCGTAGCTCTTATCGTTCGCCCGCTATTTTCGATCATAAGGTGAATTTTCGCCTCTAAACCACCATTTTTCACCTTTGCCCTCTAATATGACCGACTTGCTCAACACCTAGCGCTTCGCTTGGTAGGACACATAGCTAGCGCTCGTCAAGACCTTTCCAACGCATATCCAAGCTTTCCGATCCGAGCCATACAGCCTGAGCTATAGGCGATACCGTTTTTCCCATTTTCTTGGTCACACGCACTTTAGGGTACCCCTTTTTGCCTTTGACCCTTAATACCTCCTCCGGGTCACTAGTAGGCGCTCAGCTTGGTAGGAAACATAGCTAGAGCAGGCCTTCACCTTTCCAAAACTGCCAAAAGTGTACCGATCCGACATCTAGAACCAAAGTTATGGTCATTCCCATCATGCTCTACTTTCATGGTCAACCTCCACTAAGCACACCTAGGTTGGACCAACTTTCACCAACTCATCTCGAACCCCAAATTTGCTTCGACCTACTAGGTTTCCCTAGCAAAGTGGCCAAAACATCCATTACAACACGACTGGTCTTTCTGGTGGTCGACCTAGGCGACTTTGTTCGACGACCACCACCCCATGGAACTAAAAGACGTCCCTTGATACGGACCACCGATACATTTTCCGGCCTGTCTAAACTACACTCATCGAAATTTTTTTGGGTCCCCACCGTCATACAAGTTTGCCTAGGTCAAGTTTTTCTTCCGGATCGGCCGCGGACCTCACTTTTCATTATCTAGGGAGGCCATAGGGCCCCAAAAGGGGTTTTTTAAAATTTTCGACACTTTCGACTTTGGTCGGATTTTTTCCGATTTTGGTCCGACCTAGGGACTTGGTGGTCCAAGGAGCCTCGGGACCAAACTTTTTTCTCAGGGGTCCCTACCTCCATACAACTTTGCCTAGGTCAATTTTTTGTTCCAAATCGACCGCGGATTTCACTTTTCAATATCTGGGGCTCGTGTAGAGTCCGAATATGAGGTTTTCTCATTTTTCGACATTTTCGACTTTTTTCGACTTTTTTCGGGTTTTTCGACCTAGGGGTCCGCCGAACAAATTTTGGGTCAAAAATTTTTATTGAACTAGTCGAAAGTACGCAAAAAGATAAGACTTTTTGCCGAAGACACCATGCCCCGAAACCGACTCCTTCCCCTTCAAAATTGGGGACAAACGTGATTTTTGAAACTTTTCCTTAGGGAGCCCAAGACTTAGAAAATTTTCAAATTCTCGATTTTTCGATTGCGAGCTAGCGCTTTGCGGTCTTCGGCAATGTTGTAGATCTCGACGAGATAAGACTTTTTGGTCAAGGGACATTTTGCCCTCCGACCCCTCCTTCCCCCCGCAAATCGCCCCCCAAAGTGCAATTTATGCATTTTCACCTCTTTGCACGCACTGTTCGGCCCAAATGGCCACTTTCTATGGGTCTGAGCGCTTTGCGGTCTTCGGCAAACTTTTAGAGCGTACCAAGCCCTAATTATAATTCTTCTACATCACCTTCGTACCTCTTCATCCCTGGCCGCTATTCGCGTACCAAGGTAATTTTTGTTCATTTTGTCAACATTTTTCATCTTTGACTGCTTATATCGGCCTTGCAATGAACCGATAGCGCTTCGCTGTGTTCTAACGTAAGTTAGTACTGCTCAATACCTTTCCAAATCATGTCTTAGATTGTCATTTGCTTGCATACAGCCGGAGCTATGAGCGATACCGTAAAAAGTACCGAAACTTGGAAAAATCCTTGGATCGCCCATATCCCCCCTTTGGGGACCAGATATCGAAAAAAGTTCTTATTCAAAAAGTTGCGCCTTAACGTGTTCTAGTTATGCCTAGAACATTTCACTTCGCTAGCTGGCCTGCAACTTAGCCGTAATTGGGATTTTAGGGTGTTCATGGAGGGCCCATTTCCTGCGACTTGGTATCTTTTGGGCCCTATGTTTCTCTAATATCTCCACAAGTTTTCCAGATAGCTTTCTCATACTTTCAGGGTGCCTAGAGCACCTCAAGACCTTTCCAACGCTATGCCGTTCGCCTCGCTCGGACATCTACAGCCGAAGTTATTCGAGGTACACGGTACCTTACCCTGTTTTCTCAGTACTTGGTCGAAAATTTCGATCAGCCATATGACCGACTTGGACAACCCTGAGCGGGTTGGCCCCATATAACTAAACTTTTGTCTCTTGTAGGCAAACTTATAAATGTTCCACGTCAACTCGCTATCTCGTACCGCCTTGACGGTATACTTGGTCCAAGGGCCATTTCCAGCGACTTGGTCGCAATTTCGCTCTAAGTTTCGCTAATACCTTGGTCCGTGGACATGGTGATTTTTTGTTCGTATTTTTCCTTGATAGTCCCACTCAAGACTATTCCATACCAGAGCCAAGCGTCCCGCTAAGTGCCATACAGCCTGAGCAGTAATTCATGAAAGGTACCTCTACCAGTTTTTGCCATACTTGGGTACAAACTTTGTATCGCCCATATCTCCACTTTGGAGGCCAGCCAGCACCTTTGCCCCATATACTTTTTTCTTGGTCATACCATGCACTAAATATAATTGTTCTACGCCAACTTGCTATCTCTTCTCTAACTTGCCGTTATTCTTGGTCCAAGTCCCATTTCATTCGTTTTCGGACCCATTTTGCTATATGTTTCACTAATAGCTTCGGCCATGGACAAGCTGATATTCTGTTTGTATTTTTGCTTGATAGTCCCACTCAAGACCATTCCAAAACACACCGCAACTTGTCGCTCGGTGGCAAACTGACCGAGTTATAATTCATGAAAGATACCTCAACTTGGTACACCATGTGGTCGGCCCAAACCATATACCGACCAAACGACCGACTTGGAGCACCCTGACCGGGTTGCCCCCATATAATGAAAGTTGCGTCTCTACACGCCCAACTTATGAATATTCTACGCCAAGTCGCTATCTCTTACCGGTAAGCCGGTATTCACCTTCCAAGGGTGATTTTGGTCAAGTGCCATTTCCTGCGACTTGGTCCCCGAATTGGACCATCATCACCTAATATCTCCGTGGTCTTTCAACTCAGCCTCATAAAACTTTCAGGGTAGATAGGTCTCCCCAAGACCTTTCCAACGGTGAGCCGTTTGCCTCGCTCGGCCATCTACAGCCGAAGTTATTAATGGTACTTGGTACCTTACCCTGTTTTTTCCATACTTGTTCGTACTTGGGTACAAACTTTGGATCGCCCATATCTCCACTTTGGAGGCCAGCCAGCACCTTGGCCCCATATACTTTTTTGTTGGTCATACCATGCACCAAACATAATTGTTCTACGTCAACTTGCTATCTCTTCTCCAACTTGCCGTTATTCTTGGTCCAAGACCCATTTCATTCGTTTTTGGACCCATTTTGCTATATGTTTCACTAATAGTTTCGGCCATGGACAAGCTGATTTTCTACTTGTATTTTTCCTTGATAGTCCCACTCAAGACCATTCCAAAACACACCGCAACTTGTCGCTCGGTGGCAAACTGACCGAGTTATAATTCATGAAAGGTACCTCAACTTGGTACACCACGTGGTCGGCCCAAACCATAAACCGACCAAACGACCGACTTGGAGCACCCTGACCGGGTTGCCCCCATATAATAAAAGTTGCGTCTCTACACGCCCAACTTATGAATATTCTACGCCAAGTCGCTATCTCTTACCGGTAAGCCGGTATTCACCTTCCAAGGGTGATTTTGGTCAAGCGCCATTTCCTGCGACTTGGTCCCCGAATTGGACCATCATCACCTAATATCTCCGTGGTCTTTCAACTCAGCCTCATGAAACTTTCAGGGTAGATAGGTCTCCCCGAGACCTTTCCAACGGTGAGCCGTTTGCCTCGCTCGGCCATATACAGCCGAAGTAATTAATGGTACTTGGTACCTTACCCTGTTTTTTCCATACTTGTTCGTACTTGGGTACAAACTTTGTATCGCCCATATCTCCACTTTGGAGGCCAGCCAGCACCTTGGCCCCATATACTTTTTTGTTGGTCATACCATGCACTAAATATAATTGTTCTACGTCAACTTGCTATCTCTTCTCCAACTTGCCGTTATTCTTGGTCCAAGTCCCATTTCATTCGTTTTTGGACCCTTGTTGCTCTATGTTTCACTAATAGCTTCGGCCATGGACAAGCTGATATTCTGTTTGTATTTTTGTTTGATATTCCCTCTCAAGACCATTCCAAATCACAACGGAACTTGTCGCTCGGTGGCAAACTGACCGAGTTATAATTCATGAAAGGTACCTCAACTTGGTACACCACGTGGTCGGCCCAAACCATAAACCGACCAAACGACCGACTTGGAGCACCCTGACCGGGTTGGCCCCATATAATGAAAGTTGCGTCTCTACACGCCCAACTTATGAATATTCTACGCCAAGTCGCTATCTCTTACCGGTAAGCCGGTATTCACCTTCCAAGGGGGATTTTGGTCAAGTGCCATTTCCTGCGACTTGGTCCCCGAATACGACCATCATCACCTAATATCTCCGTGGTCTTTCAACTCAGCCTCATGAAACTTTCAGGGTAGATAGGTCTCCCCGAGACCTTTCCAACGGTGAGCCGTTTGCCTCGCTCGGCCATATACAGCCGAAGTTATTAATGGTACTTGGTACCTTACCCTGTTTTTTCCATACTTGTTCGTACTTGGGTACAAACTTTGTATCGCCCATATCTCCACTTTGGAGGCCAGCCAGCACCTTGGCCCCAAATACTTTTTTGTTGGTCATACTATGCCCAAAATATAAATGTTCTACGTCAACTTGCTATCTCTTCTCCAACTTGCCGTTATTCTTGGTCCAAGTCCCATTTCATTCGTTTTTGGACCCATTTTGCTATATGTTTCACTAATAGCTTCGGCCATGGACAAGCTGATTTTCTATTTGTATTTTTGCTTGATAGTCCCACTCAAGACCATTCCAAATCACATCGCAACTTGTCGCTCGGTGGCAAACTGACCGAGTTATAATTCATGAAAGGTACCTCTTCTTGGTACACCACATGGTCGGCCCAAACCATAAACCGACCAAACGACCGACTTGGAGCACCCTGACCGGGTTGGCCCCATATAATGAAAGTTGCGTCTCTACACGCCCAACTTATGAATATTCTACGCCAAGTCGCTATCTCTTACCGGTAAGCCGGTATTCACCTTCCAAGGGGGATTTTGGTCAAGTGCCATTTCCTGCGACTTGGTCCCCGAATACGACCATCATCACCTAATATCTCCGTGGTCTTTCAACTCAGCCTCATGAAACTTTCAGGGTAGATAGGTCTCCCCGAGACCTTTCCAACGGTGAGCCGTTTGCCTCGCTCGGCCATATACAGCCGAAGTTATTAATGGTACTTGGTACCTTACCCTGTTTTTTCCATACTTGTTCGTACTTGGGTACAAACTTTGTATCGCCCATATCTCCACTTTGGAGGCCAGCCAGCACCTTGGCCCCAAATACTTTTTTGTTGGTCATACTATGCCCAAAATATAAATGTTCTACGTCAACTTGCTATCTCTTCTCCAACTTGCCGTTATTCTTGGTCCAAGTCCCATTTCATTCGTTTTTGGACCCATTTTGCTATATGTTTCACTAATAGCTTCGGCCATGGACAAGCTGATTTTCTATTTGTATTTTTGCTTGATAGTCCCACTCAAGACCATTCCAAATCACATCGCAACTTGTCGCTCGGTGGCAAACTGACCGAGTTATAATTCATGAAAGGTACCTCTTCTTGGTACACCACATGGTCGGCCCAAACCATAAACCGACCAAACGACCGACTTGGAGCACCCTGACCGGGTTGGCCCCATATAATGAAAGTTGCGTCTCTACACGCCCAACTTATGAATATTCTACGCCAAGTCGCTATCTCTTACCGGTAAGCCGGTATTCACCTTCCGAGGGGGATTTTGGTCAAGTGCCATTTCCTGCGACTTGGTCCCCGAATACGACCATCATCACCTAATATCTCCGTGGTCTTTCAACTCAGCCTCATGAAACTTTCAGGGTAGATAGGTCTCCCCAATACCTTTCCAACGATATGCGGTTTGCCTCGCTCGGCCATATACAGCCGAAGTTATTCATGGTACTTGGTACCTTACCCTGTTTTTTCCATACTTGTTCATACTTGGGTACAAACTTTGAATCGCCCATATCACCACTTTGGAGGCCAGCCAGCGCCTTGGCCCCATACACATTTTTGTTGGTCATACCACGCACTAGTTATAAATGTTCTACGCAAGCTTGCTATCTCTTCTCCAACTTGCGGTTATTTTTGACTCAAGTCCCATTTCCATAGTTTTTGGTACCAATTTGCTCTATGTTTCGCTAATAGCTTCGCCCAAGGACTTTGTGATTTTTTGTTCGCATTTTTCCTAAATAGTCCCACTCAAGACTATTCCAAATCACACCTTAGCTTGTCGCTCAGTGCCATACAGCCAGAGTTTTAATTCATGAAAGGTACCTCACCTTGGTACACCACGTGGTCGGTCCAAACCATCAACCAACCATATGACCGACTTCGAGTCGAGCTAGCGGCTAGGCCCCGTATAATTAAATGCGTGTCTTGATGCGGGCTACTGACGGTCTGAACAATGTAGCTCGCTAGCTCGTCTCTAAACTTGTGTTTTGGTCGAATATTGGGTGTTCATGTACCACTTCGGGTAACATGGACTTTGGTGCAACTTTACCACTTGTGCACTTAATAACTTCCCGGTCATTCAAGTCTTTGCCTTCATACTTTCAGGGTAGTTAGGCCTCGTCGAGACCTTTCCATACATATGCCAAACTCATCGATCGGACATCTATAGCCCGAGTTATTCGCGGTACACCGTACCTTACCCTGTTTTTTCCTCAATTGGGTACAAACCTTGGAACACCCATATCGCCCCTTTAGAGACTAGCTGGCACGTTGGCCTCATATAATGATAAGTGCACCTCAACTAGGGCTACTGACGGTCAGAACATTTCAACTTGCTAGCTCGGGCCCACACTTGTGTTTTTCTCGAATATATGGTTCAAGTGTGCCACTTTGGGCACTTTTGGACATTTTGTCCCCACACAACTTTCTTGCCTTGGTAGATAGGGTCTTGTGTTCTTGGGCAAAAAGATGCACCAAGACATGGTCTAACTTTCGTTCTTTTACCGCAAAGCGCTATCTCCAACACCCGAGGAGATAGAAAGTGATTATGTTCGGTATATCGGTCTTCCATGGCCTACTATGGTAAGCCCCTGCAGGGTATGCAACCGAAGGTGCTTGGTACATGTATTTGGTGCAATATCGGTGCAAAGTAGGTGTTTCCTTGATCGGGCTATAACTTTCTTGGTTGATGTTGGATTGCTTTGCGGTCTTCGGGGGATAGTTAGGGAACATGTTGGCCAACATTTCCTTATTCCTCAGCCTGGCCGTACCTCTTACCGTCTAGGCGGTATACATGCTCTAAGTTGGAACTTGTGTTCCTTTGGGTAACTTCTCTGACTTTGACGCTTAATAACTTTCGTTCATATGCAGTCTAAGCTCTGCAACTCTCAGGAAAGCTAGTACTACTCATTTCCTTTCCATATCAGTCTTTGGCTTGTCGATCCGATGTCTACAGCCTTACTTATTCACGTTCCCTGTGAAGGTAGGTTTTTGCCCATTTTCCAGTTCATGTGGTAACATTCCCAGACTTTGCCGGCTTTCTCTTCATGTGGTAACTTGCTTGCTTGTGTGGTAACTTGGAAGTGTATGTCTGACAGACCCAATCTCGGACTTAGCCGATTTTTCTCTTCATATCATATGGATCCATCACTAGGCCATCTTGCTTGCTTGTCTGGTAACTTGGAAGTGTATTTCTGACAGACCCAATCTGGGACTTAGCCGATTTTTCTCTTCATATCAAATGGATCCATCACTAGGCCATCTTGCTTGCTTGTGTGGTAACTTGGAAGTGTATTTCTGACAGACCCAATCTGGGACTTAGCCGATTTTTCTCTTCATATTATATGGATCCATCACTAGGCCATCTTGCTTGCTTGTGTGGTAACTTGAAAGTGTATGTCTGACAGAGCCAATCTGGGACTTAGCCGATTTTTCTCTTCATATTATATGGATCCATCCTTAGGCCATCTTGCTTGCTTGTGTGGTAACTTTGAAGTGTATTTCTGACAGACCCAATCTGGGACTTAGCCGATTTTTCTCTTCATATTATATGGATCCATCACTAGGCCATCTTGCTTGCTTGTGTGGTAACTTGATAGTGTATGTCTGACAGACCCAATCTCGGACTTAGCCGATTTTTCTCTTCATATCATATGGATCCATCACTAGGCCATCTTGCTTGCTTGTGTGGTAACTTGGAAGTGTATTTCTGACAGACCCAATCTGGGACTTAGCCGATTTTTCTCTTCATATCATATGGATCCATCACTAGGCCATCTTGCTTGCTTGTGTGGTAACTTGGAAGTGTATTTCTGACAGACCCAATCTGGGACTTAGCCGATTTTTCTCTTCATATCATATGGATCCATCACTAGGCCATCTTGCTTGCTTGTGTGGTAACTTGGAAGTGTATTTCTGACAGACCCAATCTGGGACTTAGCCGATTTTTCTCTTCATATTATATGGATCCTGGACTTAGCCGATTTTTCTCTTCATATCATATGGATCCATCACTAGGCCATCTTGCTTGCTTGTGTGGTAACTTGGAAGTGTATTTCTGACAGACCCAATCTGGGACTTAGCCGATTTTTCTCTTCATATCATATGGATCCATCACTAGGCCATCTTGCTTGCTTGTGTGGTAACTTGGAAGTGTATTTCTGACAGACCCAATCTGGGACTTAGCCGATTTTTCTCTTCATATTATATGGATCCTGGACTTAGCCGATTTTTCTCTTCATATCATATGGATCCATCACTAGGCCATCTTGCTTGCTTGTGTGGTAACTTGGAAGTGTATTTCTGACAGACCCAATCTGGGACTTAGCCGATTTTTCTCTTCATATAATATGGATCCTGGACTTAGCCTGTTATTAGGTTATTATATATGGATCCTGGACTTAGCCGATTATTAGGTTATTATATATGGATCCTGGACTTAGCCGATTTTTCTCTTCATATAATATGGATCCGGGACTTAGCCGATTATTAGGTTATTATATATGGATCCTGGACTTAGCCGATATTTCTCTTCATATAATATGGATCCGGGACTTAGCCAATTTTTCTCTTCATATAATATGGATCCGGGACTTAGCCGATTTTTCTCTTCATATAATATGGATCCGGGACTTAGCCAATTTTTCTCTTCATGTGGTAACGTATGCCAATCGCTCACAAGTCATGGGATAAGGGTACTTGTGTTCTTCCATCTTCTAAGTCCCGCACGGGGACATCGTGATCGCCCCAAGTCCGGAATAGCGCCAAGTCAAGCCCCACGGTGGCCGTGCAGGACCTGTTAGCGGCGGCCCCACTGACAGCACTAATCCGGACTTAGAAATTATATCTTTCTAATCGAACACCACACACGCAACACCACCATACCACCATCTCCTTGCAAGTACCTAAGTACCCGCAACTCCATGGTGAAGGCAATGTCACTCCATCACCAACCTCTTTGCATTGCAAGCACTTGCGTACCTACAACACTCCGAAGAAGGCAACGGCGCGCGATGCTCGACTCCACACACCTCACCACACCACACCACCGATGGCCAGCCAGCCAGCCAGCCCAGCTAAGGGCTAACCCACCAACCAACCACCAATGGCCTAGGCCAGCCGGATCCCACCTTCAAGTCCAAGCACAGCCAAGTGCAAGTACCGCCAAGTGTTCACCAACCAACCATCACACCAGGTCAGCCGGCCAGTACCCACCTTCAAGTGCCATTACC
>NW_026525153.1:215000-237500 GCF_943734705.1 Anopheles coustani | reverse complement strand
CGCGTAAACCCGTTCCCCGTAGGGAGGAGTCAAGCCGCCGCTTAGAGACGAAGTATGAAGTGTCCTCTTCCACATAGGGCAAGCTAGAATGAACTATCTTACCCAGGACCGCCGAAGCAGCGTGGACCAGGGGAGAACTGAACTTTATACTTCACACCACAGTATTGAGTAATGTGCCCTCTTCCACATAGGGCAAGCTGGAATGTTCCATTTTACCCAGGACGGCCGAAGCGGCGTGGACCAGTGGAGGACTACACAATCATGAGGTTTGATATCGACTTGTGTGTTTCAATAGGGTACCGATGGTATGTTTTGAACCGATTTGATTTAGCCATTCTGAAGTCATCACTTGGTTGAAGCGCTGAACTAGGGAGGCATCGTTTACATATATATTGGTTTTCGCATGCTCTACTAGGTTAATGTCATGAGGTTGGCTATCGAGCATGCCCAAGTGATGACTAGATTGTGTGCTTGCTTGAATTCTTCACATTTCATACCATCGGTTAGTTGTCGAATCATTCCTCGATCATAACCTTCGTTCTTGGTTTATGTATGCTCTCTTCCACATAGGGCAAGCTAGAATTAACTATCTTACCCAGGACCGCCGAAGCAGCGTGGACCAGGGGAGAACTATACTTTGTCTTGTATGCCCTCTTCCACATAGGGCAAGCTAGAATTAACTATCTTACCCAGGACCGCCGAAGCAGCGTGGACCAGAGGAGGACTATACTTTGTTCATAACACCACAGTATTGAGTAATGTGCCCTCTTCCACATAGGGCAAGCTAGAATGAACTATCTTACCCAGGACCGCCGCAGCGGCGTGGACCAGTGGAGGACTACACAATTAAGAGGTTTGATATCGACTTGTGTGTTTCAATAGGGTACCGATGGTATGTTTTGAACCGATTTGATTTAGCCATTCTGAAGTCATCACTTGGTTGAAGCGCTGAACTAGGGAGGCATCGTTTACATTACTTGTATATATATTGGGTTTCGCATGCTCTACTAGGTTAATGTCATAGGGTTGGCTATCGAGCATGCCCAAGTGATGACTTGATTGTGTGCTTGCTTGAATTCTTCACATTTCATACCATCGGTTAGTTGTCGAATCATTCCTCGATCATAACCTTCGTTCTTGGTTCATGTATGCTCTCTTCCACATAGGGCAAGCTAGAATTAACTAGCTTACCCAGGACCGCCGAAGCAGCGTGGACCAGGGGAGAACTATACTTTGTCTTGTATGCCCTCTTCCACATAGGGCAAGCTAGAATTAACTATCTTACCCAGGACTGCAAAGCAGCGTGGACCAGTGGAGGACTATACTTTGTTCATTACACCACAGTATTAAGTATGGTGTCCTCTTCCACCATAGGGCAAGCTAGAACTAACTATCTTACCCAGGACCGCCGAAGCAGTGTGGACCAGGGGAGGACTATACTTTATACTTCACACACTAGCCATACTGAAGTCATCACTTGGTTGAAGCGCTGAACTACGGCGGGGTAATCGTTTACAGGTTATAATCATATAGCTGCATGCTCATTAGTAGATAATGGAATATTGTATGGCAATATGAGCATGCCCAAGTGATGACTTTGTTTCAAGCTCAACAGGTAGGGTATTGAGTCCTCTTCCACATAGGGCAAGCTAGAATGAACTATCTTACCCAGGACCGCCGGAGCAGCGTGGACCAGTGGAGGACTATACCTTGTCCATTACACCACAGTATTAAGTATTGTGTCCTCTTCCACATAGGGCAAGCTAGAATTAACTATCTTACCCAGGACCGCCGAAGCAGCGTGGACCAGATGAGGACTATACTTTATACTTCACACCACAGTTTTGAGTACGCCTTGCATAAAGTATCTAGTTTGAACCACGAGGGCTCACAATGTAGAACCGCGAGGGCTCTAGTACCGATTCTCTCGGTACGGCTTGGTCCGTGTTCCTTTATGCTTGTACTCTAAGTATTAAGTATTGTGTCCTCTTCCACATAGGGCAAGCTAGAACTAACTATCTTACCCAGGACCGCCGAAGCAGTGTGGACTAGGGGAGGACTATACTTTATACTTCACACACTAGCCATACTGAAGTCATCACTTGGTGGGGGTGAACTACGGCGGTATCTATCGTTTTGGTTCGGTCTATATAGGGTCGCTTGCATGCTCATTCGAATATAATGTAATTGTGTATGGCAATATGAGCATGCCCAAGTGATGACTTTGTTTCAAGCTCAACAGATAGGGTATTGAGTCCTCTTCCACATAGGGCAAGCTAGAATGAACTATCTTACCCAGGACCGCCGGAGCAGCGTGGACCAGTGGAGGACTCTATACTTAATACTTCACACCACAGTATTGAGTACTTCTTGCATAAAGCCCCTAATGAGAACCACGAGGGCTCTCTCAATGTAGAACCACGAGGGCTCTAGTACCGATTCTCTCGGTACGGCTTGGTCCGTGTTCCTTTATGCATGTACTCGCAGAAAGTCTCAACCCGGAGGTCTTGACTTTGATTGTCATAGTTGGACTACGACGGGGCATCCGACCATTGCTGATCGAACACCCCTGATTCACCATCTTTCGGGTAGGCGGTACGCGTACCTCCGGACGCGGAAGTCTCAACCCGGAGGTCTTGACTTTGATTGTCATAGTTGGACTACGACGGGGCATCCGACCATTGCTGATCGAACACCCCTGATTCATCATCTTTCGGGTAGGCGGTGCGCGCACCTCCGACGCGGAAGTCTCAACCCGGAGGTCTTGACTTTGTATTGTCATAGTTGGACTACGACGGGGTATCCGACTCATCGAATACCCCAGAAGCACACCATCTTTCGGGTAGGCGGTACGCGTACCTCCGGACGCGGAAAGTCTCAACCCGGAGGTCTTGACTTTGGTTGTCATAGTTGGACTATGACGGGGCATCCGACCATTGCTGATCGAACACCCCTGTTACACCATCTTTCGGATAGGCGGTGCGCGACACCACCGACGCGGAAAGTCTCAACCCGGAGGTCTTGACTTTGTATTGTTGGATAGTCCTCTTCCACTATAGGGCAAGCTGGAAATATTCCATTTTACCCAGGACTGCCGAGGCAGCGTGGACCAGGGGAGAACTTCACGGAATCTTCAGGCATCCATGATTGCCATAGTGCGTAAGCCGCCGCTGTGTGCGTCAACTCGTTCCCCGTGAGGAGGAGTCTAGCCGCCGCTAAAAGACGAAGCATTAAGTGTCCTCATTCCACTATAGGGCAAGCTAGAATGAACTATCTTACCCAGGACCGCCGAAGCAGCGTGGACCAGGCGAAGACTATACTTTATACTTCACACCACAGTATTGAGTACGACTTGCATAAAGCCCCTAATGAGAACCACGAGGGCTCTCTCAATGTAGAACCACGAGGGCTCTAGTACCGATTCTCTCGGTACGGCTTGGTCCGTGTTCCTTTATGCTTGTACTCGCGGAAAGTCTCAACCCGGAGGTCTTGACTTTGATTGTCATAGTTGGACTACGACGGGGCATCCGACCATTGCTGACCGAACACCCCTGATTCATCATCTTTCGGATAGGAGGTGCGCCCACCTCCGACGCGGAAGTCTCAACCCGGAGGTTCGGACTTAGAGTTTTTCCCATTTAAAAGTTTTTCTCTTAGCCATACTGAAGTCATCACTTGGTGAACGATTGAACTAGGGCGGGTTAATCGTTTATAGGTATCATGTGGTTTGCATGCTCTCTTAGGTTAAGGTCATGTGGTTGGCTATCGAGCATGCCCAAGTGATGACTTTGTTTCACGCTTGCTTGATTTCTTCATGATTCCCTGTTATATAGTGTAATCATTCGAGAACAGGGAATCATTGGTTTTGCTCAACAGGTATTGGATGTCAACTTGGTATCTAGATCGCATTAAGTCTCAACCCTTAGGTTCGGACTTGTATAGTGACATCTTGTTACGGTCTTGAGTCTCAACCCGCAGGTTCGGACTACTTAGTGTTTGATCGAATATAATATGGCAACTTGTGCCTAAGTCTCAACCCGCAGGTTCGGACTTCTGTTTATTTGGCCAATGTATGTATAAGGCAACTTGTGCCTAAGTCTCAACCCGCAGGTTCGGACTTGTGTATTTGTTCGAAGTCATGTATAAGGCAACGTGTGCCTAAGTCTCAACCCGCAGGTTCGGACTTGTTAGTGTTTCGTCAACTTTCATATGGCAACTTGTGCCTAAGTCTCAACCCGCAGGTTCGGACTTGTGTATTTGTTCGAAGTCATGTATAAGGCAACTTGTGCCTAAGTCTCAACCCGCAGGTTCGGACTTCTATAGTGTTTCGTCAATTATCATATGGCAACTTGTGCCGAAGTCTCAACCCGCAGGTTCGGACTTCTATAGTGTTTCGTCAATTATCATATGGCAACTTGTGCCGAAGTCTCAACCCGCAGGTTCGGACTTCTATAGTGTTTCGTCAATTATCATATGGCAACTTGTGCCGAAGTCTCAACCCGCAGGTTCGGACTTCTGGAAGGATCACTTGGCCACTAATGATCCTTCCGCAGGTTCACCTACGGAAACCTTGTTACGACTTTTACTTCCTCTAAATCATCAAGTTCGGTCAACTTCGATAAAGCAGACGCGGTTCACGAGGATCCAGCGAACGATCATCTCCAAAGACCTCACTAAATAATCCATCGGTAGTAGCGACGGGCGGTGTGTACAAAGGGCAGGGACGTATTCAACGCTGGCTGATGACCAGCACTTACTAGAAGTTCCGAGTTCATATGGACCATTGCAATCC
Organism: Anopheles coustani; assembly: GCF_943734705.1. Taxonomy (NCBI): domain Eukaryota; kingdom Metazoa; phylum Arthropoda; class Insecta; order Diptera; family Culicidae; genus Anopheles; species Anopheles coustani. The sequence continues at coordinate 232,708 of NW_026525153.1, read as the reverse complement.
ATAATCCCTACTAAGTGAGTATTTGAGTGATTTCCCGTTCCTCTCGGAATAGGAGACACGCTGCTACCCACATTGTAGCACGCGTGTAGCCCAGAACATCTAAGGGCATCACGGACCTGTTATCGCTCGATCTCATTTTGCTAAACACAAATTGTCCTGCTAAGCAGCGTACCGTAAGTGCACTTGCGCACACGAACAGCGAAGGTGTCAGGTCATACTCCACCGAAAGGTCCTAACCCGTTCCAATCGGCATCGACGCATTAACGCTGACTGCGTTCTAGTTAGCATATGTGAGTCACGTTCGTTATCGGAATTAACCAGACAAATCAATCCACGAACTAAGAACGGCCATGCACCACTACCCTTAAATTTGAGAAAGAGCTATTAATCTGTCTCACCTCCATAAGTTCGGACCTGGTAAGTTTTCCCGTGTTGAGTCAAATTGAACCGCAAGCTCCATTTCATTGTGGTGCCCTTCCGTCAATTCCTTTAAGTTTCAACTTTGCAACCATACTTCCCCCGGAACCTGACTTTGGTTTCCCGGAAGCTACTGAGAGCACCTGGTTGTAGCGTCTCCCAATTGCTAGTTGGCATCGTTTACGGTTAGAACTAGGGCGGTATCTAATCGCCTTCGATCCTCTAACTTTCGTTCTTGATTAAAGAAAGCATCCTTGACAAATGCCTTCGCTTTAGTTAGTCTTACGACGGTCTACGAATTTCACCTCTCGCGCCGTAATACTAGTGTCCCCAACTACTTCTGTTAATCATTACCTCCGGTCTGAGTACAAACCAATGAAAGATTAGACCAAGGTCGTATTCCATTATTCCATGCAAGATTATTCTAGGGCGTTTGGGCACCCTGCTTTAAGCACTCTAATTTGTTCAAGGTAAACGTGAGCGGTCGAGCTCTATGTTACACTTGCACCCGTTGAAGGGCACACCATGACACAGACTTGGTGCCCTACCACACCATTGAGTCGCAACCAGATTCCGACTTGGCCCACCGACCACGGGTTGACCGGGTCGGCGGAGCCGGACTGTGTTGGACAAGTATCAACTTCGAACGTTTTAACCGCAACAATTTTAATATACGCTAGTGGAGCTGGAATTACCGCGGCTGCTGGCACCAGACTTGCCCTCCACTTGATCCTCGTAGAAGGATTTATGCTCTACTCATTCCAATTATGAAACATCATTAAAGAGTTTCATATTGTTATTTCTCGTCACTACCTCCCCGTCCCGGGATTGGGTAATTTACGCGCCTGCTGCCTTCCTTGGATGTGGTAGCCATTTCTCAGGCTCCCTCTCCGGAATCGAACCCTGATTCCCCGTTACCCGTTGCAACCATGGTAGTCCTCTATACTACCATCCATAGTTGATAGGGCAGATATTTGCGAGATCTGTCGTCGGTGCGAGACCATACGATCAGCATCATTATCCAGACTTCAACTCAATGACACGGAGAACCCGCGATTGGTTTGACTAATAAGTGCACCAGTTCCCGCGAGGGTCCTGGCATGTTGCATGTATTAGCTCTAGATTTTCCACAGTTATCCAAGTAACTAGGTTGATGATCTCGTAAATTATAGCTGTTATACTGAGCCTTATGCGGTTTCACATTAAATCTGTTTGTACTTAGACATGCATGGCTTAACCTTTGAGACGAGCGTATATTACTGGTAGGATCAACCAGAATTCCGACTTTGCGTTCGAATGTTCATTGTCCCATTGCACCCGGAGGAGCAAACACCACGTTCTATATGTTGTCAAGTCCGGTAGCACACGGGAGGCGAGCCCCCGTGCGAACCTCATTGCCCTCGTATCACACACACCCGATGCACCGGACAGGCACTTGAGCGGCATTCGACTCCGCTAAGCGCTCGTGCGCCCGATTGTGCATGCGCTGACGGGGCCTTCATACCCCTACCACAGCGACCTTATGCCAAACTTCCATGAATACTTAGGTGAGCTGACAAGGGCCTTCATTTCCCTACCATCAACTAAAGGACACGCTAGGCGCGTCCGATCATTGCAACTGCGGGGCTTTCATACCCCAATCACCACAGTACGCAATTCACCAGAGTTTAATCACAACCCCCCCGGACATGGCACACTATTAACTTGCAACAAAACTTAGTGTGTGCCGGGCACATCGGTTCCACAAAATCATTCCCGATGTACCCCAATTGGGGTTGTGAACGCATCCATGGTCCTCTGACACACCCAACCAAGCGTGGATACTACATACCTCAAACACCCAGTACACTAACAGACAAATCAACATATGGTTGCTTTCCCCCAGACATTTGCCAATCACTTGGCACCCGGACGGGAACTCGCTCCTGATTGCGCCATTGCCACCCATTTGCCAAGAGCGAGTTCTGTATGTAGATTTCATTTGGAAAGACAACCGTGTACTGGATATTCTATCCGACGATTACAGATGACGAGTACGAGACTCGACTACACTCACGGATAATACATTTTGGGTCGAGATTGCTTTCGGGGTTTTCGATTGGTCTTGCGCTTGTAAACGTATAACTTTGACTTGTGGTAACCTCGGTATGTTAGTCGATCACGTGGTTGTGAACTGGGTACGGGTGGGCAATCTGTTCACTTGCACTCTGGGTAGGAATATGGTGAGCGCTATAGGTTAAAGATCATGGTATGGTTCCATCGTGATGACTTTCGCTAGATAGTAGGATGTTTGGATAGTTATAACGTTTTTGGCCATTTGTTCATAGTGTTCGGTTCATTGAGGAATTCGATTGGTCTTTGCTTCACACACGTGGTCGATCACTTGGATGTGAACTAGGGTGAGAATAAGGTGTTCACTAGTGCTCTTAGGTTTTGGATCAGTACTGAGCACTTGATTGGTTTCGCATAATATGTATCCATAGTGATGACTCTTTCCAGCTTAAGATTTCGTTACCAGTTTCGAATCCTCCCCACGTTCGCTTTTACTTGGTTAGGTTTTCGAGTGTAGATTTGAAAGCAATCTCATGTATGTATCCCATCTGATATAAGCCACTGACAGTTCATGTCACCTCGTTCAACTCTCGCTGGGTCACAGAAGTATGTTACTGCGCCCATTATCCCTACTCGGATAGGTTCGGTTCGTTCGTTTTATACTACGGTGAGTAAACTCAATTTGTGCATCGCATAGCCATGGAAAGCAAGCTTTCGCGGGCCTCTTCGACTGTTTTGATACGAGCTGTGCCCGTGATGCTTGTCATCCCAGGATACTAGACCCCTTTGGACGACCGCATGACCATCAGAAAGTAAATTCCACGTTCGATTTGGGGTGTGAACCCCGAACATAAAGTCTTTGTGTAGAACCACGAGGGCTCTATAGTACCGATTCTCTCGGTACGCTTGGTCCGTGTTCCTTTATGTTCGTACTCTTGTGAATAAGATTCACGTTCGTTTTGGGATATTTGCTACTGTCACCGTTTGAGTACTATGGGGCTTGAACCCCTAACATAAAGTCTTTGTGTAGAACCACGAGGGTTCTATAGTACCGATTCTCTCGGTACGCTTGGTCCGTGTTCCTTTATGTTCGTACTCTTGTGTGTATAATATTCATGTTCGGTTTGGGATATTTGCTACTTTCACCAGGGTCCCGTTCTTCATACAAGTCTGCCTTGCTAATGTGGTAACTTTATAGTGTAGTTCTGACATCCCAATTTTGGGACTTAGCCGATTTTTCGTATATTTCCATATGACCCATAGGGTCCCTTTCTTCATACAAGCTTGCCTAGGGCGATCGGTCAAAACTTGTCTTACTATTCGATTGGTCTTCGCACTTTCACCCTAGGCAGTTCGCCTAGGTCTGTCTTCTTGAGGAGGCCAAAACCCGAAATAAGGAGGTTCGGCCGACCCTGAAACCTCCCCTGTCTGAACTACACTAACCCGATTTTTCAGGGTCCTCAGCGCCATACAACTTTGCCTAGGTCACTTGTACCCTTGACTTAGGCCATCTGACTTGGTCCGTGTTTCTTCCTAGGGTTCACCTAGGTACTTTGCCTTGCTTCATGTGGTAACTTTTTAGTGTAGTTCTGACATCCCAATTTTGGGACTTAGCCGATTTTTCATGTATTTCCATATGACCCGTAGGGTCCCTTTCTTCATACAAGCTTGCCTAGGGCGATCGGTCAAAACTTGTCTTACTATTCGATTGGTCTTCGCACTTTCACCCTAGGCAGTTCGCCTAGGTCTGTCTTCTTGAGGAGGCCAAAACCCGAAATAAGGAGGTCCGGCCGACCCAGAAACCTCCCCTGTCTGAACTACACTAACCCGATTTTTCAGGGTCCTCAGCGCCATACAACTTTGCCTAGGTCACTTGTACCCTTGACTTAGGCCATCTGACTTGGTCCGTGTTTCTTCCTAGGGTTCACCTAGGTACTTTGCCTTGCTTCATGTGGTAACTTTTTAGTGTAGTTCTGACATCCCAATTTTGGGACTTAGCCGATTTTTCATGTATTTCCATATGACCCATAGGGTCCCTTTCTTCATACAAGCTTGCCTAGGGCGATCGGTCAAAACTTGTCTTACTATTCGATTGGTCTTCGCACTTTCACCCTAGGCAGTTTGCCTAGGTGTAGCTTCTTGAGGAGGTCAAAACCCAAAATAAGGAGGTTCAGCCGACCCAAAAACCTACCCTGTCTAAACTACACTAACCAGATTTTTCAGGGTCCTCAGCGCCATACAACTTTGCCTAGGTCACTTGTACTCTTGACTTAGGCCATCTGACTTGGTCCGTGTTTCTTCCTAAGGTTCACCTAGGTACTTTGCCTTGCTTCATGTGGTAACTTTTTAGTGTAGTTCAGACATCCCAATTTTGGGACTTAGCCGATTTTTCATGTATTTCCATATGACCCATAGGGTCCCTTTCTTCATACAAGCTTGCCTAGGGCGATCGGTCAAAACTTGTCTTACTATTCGATTGGTCTTCGCACTTTCACCCTAGGCAGTTTGCCTAGGTGTAGCTTCTTGAGGAGGTCAAAACCCAAAATAAGGAGGTTCAGCCGACCCAAAAACCTACCCTGTCTAAACTACACTAACCAGATTTTTCAGGGTCCTCAGCGCCATACAACTTTGCCTAGGTCACTTGTACTCTTGACTTAGGCCATCTGACTTGGTCCGTGTTTCTTCCTAGGGTTCACCTAGGTACTTTGCCTTGCTTCATGTGGTAACTTTTTAGTGTAGTTCTGACATCCCAATTTTGGGACTTAGCCGATTTTTCATGTATTTCCATATGACCCGTAGGGTCCCTTTCTTCATACAAGCTTGCCTAGGGCGATCGGTCAAAACTTGTCTTACTATTCGATTGGTCTTCACACTTGCACCCTAGGCAGTTTGCCTAGGTGTAGCTTCTTGAGGAGGTCAAAACCCGAAATAAGGAGGTCCGGCCGACCCAAAAACCTACCCTGTCTAAACTACACTAACCAGATTTTTCAGGGTCCTCAGCGCCATACAACTTTGCCTAGGTCACTTGTACTCTTGACTTAGGCCATCTGACTTGGTCCGTGTTTCTTCCTAGGGTTCACCTAGGTACTTTGCCTTGCTTCATGTGGTAACTTTTTAGTGTAGTTCTGACATCCCAATTTTGGGACTTAGCCGATTTTTCATGTATTTCCATATGACCCGTAGGGTCCCTTTCTTCATACAAGCTTGCCTAGGGCGATCGGTCAAAACTTGTCTTACTATTCGATTGGTCTTCACACTTGCACCCTAGGCAGTTTGCCTAGGTGTAGCTTCTTGAGGAGGTCAAAACCCGAAATAAGGAGGTCCGGCCGACCCAAAAACCTACCCTGTCTGAACTACACTAACCAGATTTTTCAGGGTCCTCACCGTCATACAACTTTCCCTAGGTCACTTGAACTCTTGACTTAGGCCATCTGACTTGGTCCGTGTTTCTTCCTAGGGTTCACCTAGGTAGTTTGCCTTGCTTGGTGTGGTAACATTTGAGTGTAGTTCTGACATCCCCATTTTGGGACTTAGCCGATTTTTCGTAAAATACCATATGACCCATCAGGGTCCTTGCCTTCATATAAGTTTGCCTTGCTTGGTGTGGTAACTTTTTAGTGTAGTTCTGACATCCCCATTTTGGGACTTAGCCGATTTTTCGTAAAATACCATATGACCCATATGGGTCCTTTGCTTCATATAAGTTTGCCTTGCTTGGTGTGGTAACATTTGAGTGTAGTTCTGACATCATCATTTTGGGACTTAGCCGATTTTTCGTAAAATACCATATGACCCATCAGGGTCCTTGCCTTCATATAAGTTTGCCTTGCTTGGTGTGGTAACACATGAGTGTAGTTCTGACATCATCATTTTGGGACTTAGCCGATTTTTCGTAAAATACCATATGACCCATCAGGGTCCTTGCCTTCATATAAGTTTGCCTTGCTTGGTGTGGTAACCTTTGAGTGTAGTTCTGACATCATCATTTTGGGACTTAGCCGATTTTTCGTAAAATACCATATGACCCATCAGGGTCCTTTGCTTCATATAAGTTTGCCTTGCTTGGTGTGGTAACACATGAGTGTAGTTCTGACATCCCCATTTTGGGACTTAGCCGATTTTTCGTAAAATACCATATGACCCATCAGGGTCCTTTGCTTCATATAAGTTTGCCTTGCTTGGTGTGGTAACACATGAGTGTAGTTCTGACATCATCATTTTGGGACTTAGCCGATTTTTCGTAAAATACCATATGACCCATCAGGGTCCTTTGCTTCATATAAGTTTGCCTTGCTTGGTGTGGTAACATTTTAGTGTAGTTCTGACATCACCATTTTGGGACTTAGCCGATTTTTCGTAAAATACCATATGACCCATCAGGGTCCTTGCCTTCATATAAGTTTGCCTTGCTTGGTGTGGTAACATTTTAGTGTAGTTCTGACATCACCATTTTGGGACTTAGCCGATTTTTCGTAAAATACCATATGACCCATCAGGGTCCTTTGCTTCATATAAGTTTGCCTTGCTTGGTGTGGTAACACATGAGTGTAGTTCTGACATCCCCATTTTGGGACTTAGCCGATTTTTCGACCAATACCATATGACCCATCAGGGTCCTTTGCTTCATATAAGTTTGCCTTGCTTGGTGTGGTAACATTTGAGTGTAGTTCTGACATCCCCATTTTGGGACTTAGCCGATTTTTCGTAAAATACCATATGACCCATCAGGGTCCTTTGCTTCATATAAGTTTGCCTTGCTTGGTGTGGTAACATTTGAGTGTAGTTCTGACATCCCCATTTTGGGACTTAGCCGATTTTTCAATCAATACCATATGACCCATCAGGGTCCTTTGCTTCATATAAGTTTGCCTTGCTTGGTGTGGTAACATTTGAGTGTAGTTCTGACATCCCCATTTTGGGACTTAGCCGATTTTTCGATCAATACCATATGACCCATCAGGGTCCTTTGCTTCATATAAGTTTGCCTTGCTTGGTGTGGTAACATTTGAGTGTAGTTCTGACATCCCCATTTTGGGACTTAGCCGATTTTTCGATCAATACCATATGACCCATCAGGGTCCTTTCCTTCATATAAGTTTGCCTTGCTTGATGTGGTAACACATGAGTGTAGTTCTGACATCCCCATTTTGGGACTTAGCCGATTTTTCGATCCATCCCATATGACCCATCAGGGTCCTTTTTCTTCATATAAGTTTCCCAAGACTTAGTGCTTTTTTCCTTTGGACACCAATATCACCCTTGCGGGTATCTTTGATCTTCTCACTTTGTATTGGCCGAATGTAGGTCTTGCCATGCCAAACATATAATTGTTCTACACCAAGTCTCTATCTCGTACCGCCAGCTCGGTACATTCGATTAACCTGCCCTTAAGGCACCCGGGACTTAGCCATTTTTTCACATTTTTCATGATTTTGAGGCAACTTTTCCCGACTTTGTCACCTTATATCACCAAGATCCTTTCCCTTTAGCGCTTCACTCTGTTCGTATGATATTTAGCGCTGACTATCACCTTTCTGTCGCTGAGCTCAACTTCTTATTCGGTGCCATAGAGCCAGAGATATTTGGTGTATGCTGTTATAAGGGAAGTTTGTCACTTTTTCAAAGGCCCACTTTGGGACGCCCATATCTCACCTTCAGGTATCTTCGATCTTCTTGTCGTCTATGGACGAAACTTAGGCCTTGTCTTGGCCAACTTATAAATGTTCTACGGCCAAGCCGTATCTCTTACCGCCAGCCCGGTATTCATGGACTTAGTTGGATTTTCGCCTCTCGTGGTAACAATTTCAGACTTTGACTCACAATAACACCCGAACGGTCACATGCTAGCGCTTTGCTTGGAAGGAATTATAGTTAGCGCTACCTTTTCTCTTTCCATCGATACCTTGTTCGTTCCATTCCATGCCATACAGCCGAAGTTATGATGTTTCCCGTTTTCCATATCATGTGGAGCTTATGCTCTGGGAAAACCATCTAACACCTGTACCACCCTTTTGGGTACCACCGATCTCGTCACTATGTTCGGGCCAAATATAGGTTATAACATGCCCAACATATAATTGTTCTACACCAAGTCTCTATCTCTTACCGCCTGCTCGGTATTTTACTCGTAAGTCCAAATTTCACAACTTGTACTTTTTGGCCCAATGTACTCGAGTTTCAATTTTGGTAACATTTTTCGACTTTGACACTCAATAACTTCCAAATCATGCTAGTTAGCGCTTTGCTTTCTTCTAGTCGTATCTAGCGCTGGGTGTTACCTTTCCAAAACATATCCTAGCTTAACAATCCATGCCATACAGCCGGAGCTATACGGTGCACAAGTCAAATCCATTTTAGCCATGTTTCATTTTTGCCAATTTTTGACCACTCGTATCACCCTTCCAGAGTGGTCCGATCTTCTCGCTTTCTATGGACGACTTTTATGTCTCGTAGAGGCAAACTTATAAGTATTCTACGTCAACCCGCTATCTCTTACCGCTTGCTCGGTATTCTTGGTCTTGTGTGATTTTTGGAAATTTTGGTATTATTTTTCCACTTTGTCGCTTAATAACTCAGTTTTGCTCAACACTTAGCGCTTCGGTTGTTTGGGATTATAGTTAGCGCTCGGTTCGACCTTTCCAACACTGATCTTAGCTTGTCGATCCGTTCCATACAGCCTGAGTTATTCGCGATACCGTGTTTCAATCCATTTCTCAAGTCTCGTTTTGGTCCAACTTTGAACCAGCCATATCACCCTGATGGGTACCTCCGATCTTCTCGCTCTATATTGGCCAAAGTTAGGTCTTGTGGTAACGTACTTATGATTGTTCTACGCCGTGTTCGTAGCTCTTATCGTTCGCCCGCTATTTTCGATCATAAGGTGAATTTTCGCCTCTAAACCACCATTTTTCACCTTTGCCCTCTAATATGACCGACTTGCTCAACACCTAGCGCTTCGCTTGGTAGGACACATAGCTAGCGCTCGTCAAGACCTTTCCAACGCATATCCAAGCTTTCCGATCCGAGCCATACAGCCTGAGCTATAGGCGATACCGTTTTTCCCATTTTCTTGGTCACACGCACTTTAGGGTACCCCTTTTTGCCTTTGACCCTTAATACCTCCTCCGGGTCACTAGTAGGCGCTCAGCTTGGTAGGAAACATAGCTAGAGCAGGCCTTCACCTTTCCAAAACTGCCAAAAGTGTACCGATCCGACATCTAGAACCAAAGTTATGGTCATTCCCATCATGCTCTACTTTCATGGTCAACCTCCACTAAGCACACCTAGGTTGGACCAACTTTCACCAACTCATCTCGAACCCCAAATTTGCTTCGACCTACTAGGTTTCCCTAGCAAAGTGGCCAAAACATCCATTACAACACGACTGGTCTTTCTGGTGGTCGACCTAGGCGACTTTGTTCGACGACCACCACCCCATGGAACTAAAAGACGTCCCTTGATACGGACCACCGATACATTTTCCGGCCTGTCTAAACTACACTCATCGAAATTTTTTTGGGTCCCCACCGTCATACAAGTTTGCCTAGGTCAAGTTTTTCTTCCGGATCGGCCGCGGACCTCACTTTTCATTATCTAGGGAGGCCATAGGGCCCCAAAAGGGGTTTTTTAAAATTTTCGACACTTTCGACTTTGGTCGGATTTTTTCCGATTTTGGTCCGACCTAGGGACTTGGTGGTCCAAGGAGCCTCGGGACCAAACTTTTTTCTCAGGGGTCCCTACCTCCATACAACTTTGCCTAGGTAAATTTTTTGTTCCAAATCGACCGCGGATTTCACTTTTCAATATCTGGGGCTCGTGTAGAGTCCGAATATGAGGTTTTCTCATTTTTCGACATTTTCGACTTTTTTCGACTTTTTTCGGGTTTTTCGACCTAGGGGTCCGCCGAACAAATTTTGGGTCAAAAATTTTTATTGAACTAGTCGAAAGTACGCAAAAAGATAAGACTTTTTGCCGAAGACACCATGCCCCGAAACCGACTCCTTCCCCTTCAAAATTGGGGACAAACGTGATTTTTGAAACTTTTCCTTAGGGAGCCCAAGACTTAGAAAATTTTCAAATTCTCGATTTTTCGATTGCGAGCTAGCGCTTTGCGGTCTTCGGCAATGTTGTAGATCTCGACGAGATAAGACTTTTTGGTCAAGGGACATTTTGCCCTCCGACCCCTCCTTCCCCCCGCAAATCGCCCCCCAAAGTGCAATTTATGCATTTTCACCTCTTTGCACGCACTGTTCGGCCCAAATGGCCACTTTCTATGGGTCTGAGCGCTTTGCGGTCTTTGGCAAACTTTTAGAGCGTACCAAGCCCTAATTATAATTCTTCTACATCACCTTCGTACCTCTTCATCCCTGGCCGCTATTCGCGTACCAAGGTAATTTTTGTTCATTTTGTCAACATTTTTCATCTTTGACTGCTTATATCGGCCTTGCAATGAACCGATAGCGCTTCGCTGTGTTCTAACGTAAGTTAGTACTGCTCAATACCTTTCCAAATCATGTCTTAGATTGTCATTTGCTTGCATACAGCCGGAGCTATGAGCGATACCGTAAAAAGTACCGAAACTTGGAAAAATCCTTGGATCGCCCATATCCCCCCTTTGGGGACCAGATATCGAAAAAAGTTCTTATTCAAAAAGTTGCGCCTTAACGTGTTCTAGTTATGCCTAGAACATTTCACTTCGCTAGCTGGCCTGCAACTTAGCCGTAATTGGGATTTTAGGGTGTTCTTGGAGGGCCCATTTCCTGCGACTTGGTATCTTTTGGGCCCAATGTTTCTCTAATATCTCCACGAGTTTTCCAGATAGCCTTTTCAAACTTTCAGGGTGCCTAGAACACCTCAAGACCTTTCCAACGCTATGCCGTTTGCCTCGCTCGGACATCTACAGCCAAAGTTATTCGAGGTACACGGTACCTTACCCTGTTTTCTCAGTACTTGGTCGAAAATTTCGATCAGCCATATGACCGACTTGGACAACCCTGAGCGGGTTGGCCCCATATAACTAAACTTTCGTCTCGTGGAGGCAAACTTATAAATATTCCACGTCAACTCGCTATCTCGTACCGCCTTGACGGTATACTTGGTCCAAGGGCCATTTCCAGCGACTTGGTCGCAATTTCGCTCTAAGTTTCGCTAATACCTTCGTCCGTGGACATGGTGATTTTTTGTTCGTATTTTTCCTTGATAGTCCCACTCAAGACTATTCCATACCAGAGCCAAGCGTCCCGCTAAGTGCCATACAGCCTGAGCAGTAATTCATGAAAGGTACCTCTACCAGTTTTTGCCATACTTGGGTACAAACTTTGGATCGCCCATATCTCCACTTTGGAGGCCAGCCAGCACCTTGGCCTCATATACTTTTTTGTTGGTCATACCATGCACCAAATATAATTGTTCTACGCCAACTTGCTATCTCTTCTCCAACTTGCCGTTATTCTTGGTCCAAGTCCCATTTCATTCGTTTTTGGACCCATTTTGCTATATGTTTCACTAATAGCTTCGGCCATGGACAAGCTGATTTTCTATTTAAATTTTTCCTTGATAGTCCCACTCAAGACCATTCCAAAACACACCGCAGCTTGTCGCTCGGTGGCAAACTGACCGAGTTATAATTCATGAAAGGTACCTCAACTTGGTACACCACGTGGTCGGCCCAAACCATAAACCGACCAAACGACCGACTTGGAGCACCCTGACCGGGTTGGCCCCATATAATGAAAGTTGCGTCTCTACACGCCCAACTTATGAATATTCTACGCCAAGTCGCTATCTCTTACCGGTAAGCCGGTATTCACCTTCCAAGGGGGATTTTGGTCAAGTGCCATTTCCTGCGACTTGGTCCCCGAATACGACCATCATCACCTAATATCTCCGTGGTCTTTCAACTCAGCCTCATGAAACTTTCAGGGTAGATAGGTCTCCCCGAGACCTTTCCAACGGTGAGCCGTTTGCCTCGCTCGGCCATATACAGCCGAAGTTATTAATGGTACTTGGTACCTTACCCTGTTTTTTCCATACTTGTTCGTACTTGGGTACAAACTTTGTATCGCCCATATCTCCACTTTGGAGGCCAGCCAGCACCTTGGCCCCAAATACTTTTTTGTTGGTCATACTATGCCCAAAATATAAATGTTCTACGTCAACTTGCTATCTCTTCTCCAACTTGCCGTTATTCTTGGTCCAAGTCCCATTTCATTCGTTTTTGGACCCATTTTGCTATATGTTTCACTAATAGCTTCGGCCATGGACAAGCTGATTTTCCATTTGTATTTTTGCTTGATAGTCCCACTCAAGACCATTCCAAATCACATCGCAACTTGTCGCTCGGTGGCAAACTGACCGAGTTATAATTCATGAAAGGTACCTCTTCTTGGTACACCACATGGTCGGCCCAAACCATAAACCGACCAAACGACCGACTTGGAGCACCCTGACCGGGTTGCCCCCATATAATGAAAGTTGCGTCTTTACACGCCCAACTTATGAATATTCTACGCCAAGTCGCTATCTCTTACCGGTAAGCCGGTATTCACCTTCCAAGCGTGATTTTGGTCAAGTGCCATTTCCTGCGACTTGGTCCCCGAATTGGACCATCATCACCTAATATCTCCGTGGTATTTCAACTCAGCCTCATGAAACTTTCAGGGTAGATAGGTCTCCCCAAGACCTTTCCAACGGTGAGCCGTTTGCCTCGCTCGGCCATCTACAGCCGAAGTTATTAATGGTACTTGGTACCTTACCCTGTTTTTTCCATACTTGTTCGTACTTGGGTACAAACTTTGGATCGCCCATATCTCCACTTTGGAGGCCAGCCAGCACCTTGGCCCCATATACTTTTTTGTTGGTGATACCATGCACCAAATATAATTGTTCTACGCAAGCTTGCTATATCTTCTCCAACTTGCGGTTATTTTTGACTCAAGTCCCATTTCCATAGTTTTTGGTACCAATTTGCTCTATGTTTCGCTAATAGCTTCGCCCAAGGACTTTGTGATTTTTTGTTCGCATTTTTCCTAAATAGTCCCACTCAAGACTATTCCAAATCACACCTTAGCCCAACGCTCAGTGCCATACAGCCTGAGTTATAATTCATGAAAGGTACCTCACCTTGGTACACCACATGGTCGGTCCAAACCATCAACCAACCATATGACCGACTTCGAGTCGAGCTAGCGGCTAGGCTCAATATAATGAAATGCGTGTCTTGATGCGGGCTACTGACGGTCTGAACAATGTAGCTCGCTAGCTCGTCTCTAAACTTGTGTTTTGGTCGAATATTGGGTGTTCATGTACCACTTCGGGTAACATGGACTTTGGTGCAACTTTACCACTTGTGCACTTAATAACTTCCCGGTCATTCAAGTCTTTGCCTTCATACTTTCAGGGTAGTTAGGTCTCGTCGAGACCTTTCCATACATATGCCAAACTCATCGATCGGACATCTATAGCCCGAGTTATTCGCGGTACACCGTACCTTACCCTGTTTTTTCCTCAATTGGGTACAAACCTTGGAACACCCATATCGCCCCTTTAGAGACTAGCTGGCACGTTGGCCTCATATAATGATAAGTGCACCTCAACTAGGGCTACTGACGGTCAGAACATTTCAACTTGCTAGCTCGGGCCCACACTTGTGTTTTTCTCGAATATATGGTTCAAGTGTGCCACTTTGGGCACTTTTGGACATTTTGTCCCCACACAACTTTCTTGCCTTGGTAGATAGGGTCTTGTGATCTTGGGCAAAAAGATGCACCAAGATAAAGTCTAACTTTCGTTCTTGTACCGCAAAGCGCTATCTCAAACACCCGAGGAGATAGAAAGTGATTATGTTCGGTATATCGGTCTTCCATGGCCTACTATGGTAAACCCCTGCAGGTATGCAACCGAAGGTGCTTGGTACATGTATTTGGTGCAATATCGGTGCAAAGTAGGTGTTTCCTTGATCGGGCTATAACTTTCTTGGTTGATGTTGGATTGCTTTGCGGTCTTCGGGGGATAGTTAGGGAACATGTTGGCCAACATTTCCTTATTCCTCAGCCTGGCCGTACCTCTTACCGTCTAGGCGGTATACATGCTCTAAGTTGGAACTTGTGTTCCTTTGGGTAACTTCTCTGACTTTGACGCTTAATAACTTTCGTTCATATGCAGTCTAAGCTCTGCAACTCTCAGGAAAGCTAGTACTACTCATTTCCTTTCCATATCAGTCTTTGGCTTGTCGATCCGATGTCTACAGCCTTACTTATTCACGTTCCCTGTGAAGGTAGGTTTTTGACCATTTTCCAGTTCATGTGGTAACATTCCCAGACTTTGCCGGCTTTCTCTTCATGTGGTAACTTGCTTGCTCATGTGGTAACTTGGAAGTGTATTTCTGACAGACCCAATCTGGGACTTAGCCGATTTTTCTCTGCATATTATATGGATCCATCACTAGGCCATCTTGCTTGCTCATGTGGTAACTTGGAAGTGTATTTCTGACAGACCCAATCTGGGACTTAGCCGATTTTTCTCTTCATATCATATGGATCCATCACAAGGCCATCTTGCTTGCTTGTGTGGTAACTTGATAGTGTATGTCTGACAGACCCAATCTGGGACTTAGCCGATTTTTCTCTTCATATCATATGGATCCATCACTAGGCCATCTTGCTTGCTTGTGTGGTAACTTGGAAATGTATTTCTGACAGACCCAATCTGGGACTTAGCCGATTTTTCTCTTCATATTATATGGATCCTGGACTTAGCCGATTTTTCTCTTCATATCATATGGATCCATCACTAGGCCATCTTGCTTGCTTGTGTGGTAACTTGGAAGTGTATTTCTGACAGACCCAATCTGGGACTTAGCCGATTTTTCTCTTCATATTATATGGATCCTGGACTTAGCCGATTTTTCTCTTCATATCATATGGATCCATCACTAGGCCATCTTGCTTGCTTGTGTGGTAACTTGGAAGTGTATTTCTGACAGACCCAATCTGGGACTTAGCCGATTTTTCTCTTCATATTATATGGATCCTGGACTTAGCCGATTTTTCTCTTCATATCATATGGATCCATCACTAGGCCATCTTGCTTGCTTGTGTGGTAACTTGGAAGTGTATTTCTGACAGACCCAATCTGGGACTTAGCCGATTTTTCTCTTCATATTATATGGATCCTGGACTTAGCCGATTTTTCTCTTCATATCATATGGATCCATCATTAGGCCATCTTGCTTGCTTGTGTGGTAACTTGATAGTGTATTTCCGACAGACCCAATCTCGGACTTAGCCGATTTTTCTCTTCATATTATATGGTTCCATCACTAGGCCATCTTGCTTGCTTGTGTGGTATCTTGAAAGTGTATGTCTGACAGACCCAATCTCGGACTTAGCCGATTTTTCTCTTCATATAATATGGATCCTGGACTTAGCCTGTTATTAGGTTATTATATATGGATCCTGGACTTAGCCGATTATTAGGTTATTATATATGGATCCTGGACTTAGCCGATTTTTCTCTTCATATAATATGGATCCGGGACTTAGCCGATTATTAGGTTATTATATATGGATCCTGGACTTAGCCGATATTTCTCTTCATATAATATGGATCCGGGACTTAGCCAATTTTTCTCTTCATATAATATGGATCCGGGACTTAGCCGATTTTTCTCTTCATATAATATGGATCCGGGACTTAGCCAATTTTTCTCTTCATGTGGTAACGTATGCCAATCGCTCACAAGTCATGGGATAAGGGTACTTGTGTTCTTCCATCTTCTAAGTCCCGCACGGGGACATCGTGATCGCCCCAAGTCCGGAATAGCGCCAAGTCAAGCCCCACGGTGGCCGTGCAGGACCTGTTAGCGGCGGCCCCACTGACAGCACTAATCCGGACTTAGAAATTATATCTTTCTAATCGAACACCACACACGCAACACCACCATACCACCATCTCCTTGCAAGTACCTAAGTACCCGCAACTCCATGGTGAAGGCAATGTCACTCCATCACCAACCTCCTTGCACTGCAAGCACTTGCGTACCCACAACACTCCGAAGAAGGCAACGGCGCGCGATGCTCGACTCCACACACCACACCACACCACACCACCGATGGCCAGCCAGCCAGCCAGCCCAGCTAAGGGCTAACCCACCAACCAACCACCAATGGCCTAGGCCAGCCGGATCCCACCTTCAAGTCCAAGCACAGCCAAGTGCAAGTACCGCCAAGTGTTCACCAACCGCCCAACACACCACACCACCGATGGCCAGCCAGCCAGCCAGCCCAGCTAAGGGCTAACCAACCAACCAACCACCAATGGCCTAGGCCAGCCGGATCCCACCTTCAAGTCCAAGCACAGCCAAGTGCAAGTACCGCCAAGTGTTCACCAACCAACCATCACACCAGGTCAGCCGGCCGGTACCCACCTTCAAGTGCCATTACCCTCGGGTGCAAGCTCAATCAAGTGTTAACCAACCAACCCGGCCAAGGCAGCCAACAGGCCGGCACCCTACAGCACCGACCCGCCATTACCACCTCAACCGTTGACCATGCAAGTGGCCTCGGACAACAGGTGACACCCGAAGTACATCCGAAGAACGTATATCAAGTGTTTGCTCACCAAGTCCTCAACCAACCCCAAGTACCCGGAGGTACCCAGAGTGTTGGGTCCGCCAACCACTACCAGCACTCCAAGTCCTCGCGAACCCAAAGTGTTTGCCCGGTAGGGCCATTAGACCACAACGCTTGCTAACCATGCAAGTGGCCTCGGACAACAGGTGACACCCGAAGTACATCCGAAGAGTGTATATCAAGTGTTTGTTCACCAAGTCCTCAACCAACCCCAAGTACCCGGAGGTACCCAGAGTGTTGGGTCCGCCAACCACTACCAGCACTCTAAGTCCTCGCGAACCCAAAGTGTTTGCCCGGTAGGGCCATTAGACCACAACGCTTGCTAACCATGCAAGTGGTCTCGGACAACAGGTGACACCTGAAGTACATCCGGAGAGTGTACAACAAGTGTTTGTTCACCAAGTCCTCAACCAACCCCAAGTACCCGGAGGTACCCAGAGTGTTGGATCCGCCAACCCGTCCCGGCACTCCAAGTCCTTGCGAACCCAAAGTGTTTGCCCGGTAGGGCCATTGAATCACAACGCTTGCTCCATGCAAGTGGCCTCGGACAACAGGTGACACCCGAAGTACATCCGGAGAGTGTATATCAAGTGTTTGTTCACCAAGTCC
>NW_026525153.1:182500-210000 GCF_943734705.1 Anopheles coustani | reverse complement strand
ACCGTTGGACTCGGTTAACGGGCTGTTAGCCCGCGTGTGGTTTAACTCACTGATACCTTCCATTGCCCATACGCTAGTTTGTTTGTGTTCCTTTGGTCAACTTCCATACTTGAATCATTTGTGCTACCGCTGCTGCTTCGACGCTACTTTGACATCTTCGCTTCTATTTAAATAAATAAATAAGCTGAAGCTAGACATCAGTAAACACCACCACAGACACCACAAGCACGCCTTCTCCTCGTACTTCCGCCTCACGCGGGAACACGGACGCTCTAAATACTTCGAATTCCAATGCCAGTATATTGTAAACCACGGGTTCTTTAATGCTAGCGGGTCGTCGCGACCCTAGTTAACATCATGGTGCACGTCTCGTGACGGGTGTCACGGCGTAGTTAAATGTATGCGATACATTTCTCAAATATAAGCGCTCAGTCATCTGTACATCATGGTAGGTTCCCACGACGTGCAATATGCGTTCAACTTATCAATGTTCATGTGTCCTGCAGTTCACATTACGACGCGCAGTTAGCTGCGGTCTTCATCGATCCATGAGCCGAGTGATCCACTGCCGAGGGTGACTAACTTGCGTAAGCCGCCGCTGTGCGCGTAAACCCGTTCCCCGTAGGGAGGAGCAAGCCGCCGCTTAGAGACGAAGCATAAAGTGTCCTCATTCCACATAGGGCAAGCTGGATTAATCCATTTTACCCAGGACGGCCGAAGCGGCGTGGACCAGGGGAGAACTGAACCTTATACTTCACACCACAGTAAGTCTACGTGTCCTCTTCCACATAGGGCAAGCTAGAACTAACTATCTTACCCAGGACTGCCGAAGCAGCGTGGACCAGGGGAGGAACACACTTTTCATAGAAACGTAAGGCATCCATGACTGCCATAGTGCGTAAGCCGCCGCTGTGCGCGTAAACCCGTTCCCCGTAGGGAGGAGTCAAGCCGCCGCTTAGAGACGAAGTATTAAGTGTCCTCTTCCACATAGGGCAAGCTAGAATGAACTATCTTACCCAGGACCGCCGAAGCAGCGTGGACCAGGGGAGAACTGAACTTTATACTTCACACCACAGTATTGAGTAATGTGCCCTCTTCCACATAGGGCAAGCTGGAATGTTCCATTTTACCCAGGACGGCCGAAGCGGCGTGGACCAGTGGAGGACTACACAATCATGAGGTTTGATATCGACTTGTGTGTTTCAATAGGGTACCGATGGTATGTTTTGAACCGATTTGATTTAGCCATTCTGAAGTCATCACTTGGTTGAAGCGCTGAACTAGGGAGGCATCGTTTACATATATATTGGTTTTCGCATGCTCTACTAGGTTAATGTCATGAGGTTGGCTATCGAGCATGCCCAAGTGATGACTTGATTGTGTGCTTACTTGAATTCTTCACATTTCATACCATCGGTTAGTTGTCGAATCATTCCTCGATCATAACCTTCGTTCTTGGTTCATGTATGCTCTCTTCCACATAGGGCAAGCTAGAATTAACTATCTTACCCAGGACCGCCGAAGCAGCGTGGACCAGGGGAGAACTATACTTTGTCTTGTATGCCCTCTTCCACATAGGGCAAGCTAGAACTAACTATCTTACCCAGGACCGCCGAAGCAGCGTGGACCAGTGGAGGACTATACTTTGTTCATTACACCACAGTATTAAGTATGGTGTCCTCTTCCACATAGGGCAAGCTAGAACTAACTATCTTACCCAGGACCGCCGAAGCAGTGTGGACCAGGGGAGGACTATACTTTATACTTCACACACTAGCCATACTGAAGTCATCACTTGGTTGAAGCGCTGAACTACGGCGGGGTAATCGTTTACAGGTTATAATCATATAGCTGCATGCTCATTAGTAGATAATGGAATATTGTATGGCAATATGAGCATGCCCAAGTGATGACTTTGTTTCAAGCTCAACAGGTAGGGTATTGAGTCCTCTTCCACATAGGGCAAGCTAGAATGAACTATCTTACCCAGGACCGCCGGAGCAGCGTGGACCAGTGGAGGACTCTATACTTTATACTTCACACCACAGTATTGAGTACGACTTGCATAAAGCCCCTAATGAGAACCACGAGGGCTCTCTCAATGTAGAACCACGAGGGCTCTAGTACCGATTCTCTCGGTACGGCTTGGTCCGTGTTCCTTTATGCTTGTACTCTAAGTATTAAGTATTGTGTCCTCTTCCACATAGGGCAAGCTAGAACTAACTATCTTACCCAGGACCGCCGAAGCAGTGTGGACCAGGGGAGGACTATACTTTATACTTCACACACTAGCCATACTGAAGTCATCACTTGGTGGGGGTGAACTACGGCGGTATCTATCGTTTTGGTTCGGTCTATATAGGGTCGCTTGCATGCTCATTCGAATATAATGTAATTGTGTATGGCAATATGAGCATGCCCAAGTGATGACTTTGTTTCAAGCTCAACAGGTAGGGTATTGAGTCCTCTTCCACATAGGGCAAGCTAGAATGAACTATCTTACCCAGGACCGCCGGAGCAGCGTGGACCAGTGGAGGACTCTATACTTTATACTTCACACCACAGTATTGAGTACTTCTTGCATAAAGCCCCTAATGAGAACCACGAGGGCTCTCTCAATGTAGAACCACAAGGGCTCTAGTACCGATTCTCTCGGTACGGCTTGGTCCGTGTTCCTTTATGCTTGTACTCTTAGAAAGTCTCAACCCGGAGGTCTTGACTTTGATTGTCATAGTTGGACTACGACGGGGCATCCGACCATTGCTGATCGAACACCCCTGATTCACCATCTTTCGGGTAGGCGGTACGCGTACCTCCGGACGCGGAAGTCTCAACCCGGAGGTCTTGACTTTGATTGTCATAGTTGGACTACGACGGGGCATCCGACCATTGCTGATCGAACACCCCTGATTCATCATCTTTCGGGTAGGCGGTGCGCGCACCTCCGACGCGGAAGTCTCAACCCGGAGGTCTTGACTTTGTATTGTCATAGTTGGACTACGACGGGGTATCCGACTCATCGAATACCCCAGAAGCACACCATCTTTCGGGTAGGCGGTACGCGTACCTCCGGACGCGGAAAGTCTCAACCCGGAGGTCTTGACTTTGGTTGTCATAGTTGGACTATGACGGGGCATCCGACCATTGCTGATCGAACACCCCTGTTACACCATCTTTCGGATAGGCGGTGCGCGACACCACCGACGCGGAAAGTCTCAACCCGGAGGTCTTGACTTTGTATTGTTGGATAGTCCTCTTCCACTATAGGGCAAGCTGGAAATATTCCATTTTACCCAGGACTGCCGAGGCAGCGTGGACCAGGGGAGAACTTCACGGAATCTTCAGGCATCCATGATTGCCATAGTGCGTAAGCCGCCGCTGTGTGCGTCAACTCGTTCCCCGTGAGGAGGAGTCTAGCCGCCGCTAAAAGACGAAGCATTAAGTGTCCTCATTCCACTATAGGGCAAGCTAGAATGAACTATCTTACCCAGGACCGCCGAAGCAGCGTGGACCAGGCAAAGACTATACTTTATACTTCACACCACAGTATTGAGTACGACTTGCATAAAGCCCCTAATGAGAACCACGAGGGCTCTCTCAATGTAGAACCACGAGGGCTCTAGTACCGATTCTCTCGGTACGGCTTGGTCCGTGTTCCTTTATGCTTGTACTCTAAGTATTAAGTATTGTGTCCTCTTCCACATAGGGCAAGCTAGAACTAACTATCTTACCCAGGACCGCCGAAGCAGTGTGGACCAGGGGAGGACTATACTTTATACTTCACACACTAGCCATACTGAAGTCATCACTTGGTGGGGGTGAACTACGGCGGTATCTATCGTTTTGGTTCGGTCTATATAGGGTCGCTTGCATGCTCATTCGAATATAATGTAATTGTGTATGGCAATATGAGCATGCCCAAGTGATGACTTTGTTTCAAGCTCAACAGGTAGGGTATTGAGTCCTCTTCCACATAGGGCAAGCTAGAATGAACTATCTTACCCAGGACCGCCGGAGCAGCGTGGACCAGTGGAGGACTCTATACTTTATACTTCACACCACAGTATTGAGTACTTCTTGCATAAAGCCCCTAATGAGAACCACGAGGGCTCTCTCAATGTAGAACCACAAGGGCTCTAGTACCGATTCTCTCGGTACGGCTTGGTCCGTGTTCCTTTATGCTTGTACTCTTAGAAAGTCTCAACCCGGAGGTCTTGACTTTGATTGTCATAGTTGGACTACGACGGGGCATCCGACCATTGCTGATCGAACACCCCTGATTCACCATCTTTCGGGTAGGCGGTACGCGTACCTCCGGACGCGGAAGTCTCAACCCGGAGGTCTTGACTTTGATTGTCATAGTTGGACTACGACGGGGCATCCGACCATTGCTGATCGAACACCCCTGATTCATCATCTTTCGGGTAGGCGGTGCGCGCACCTCCGACGCGGAAGTCTCAACCCGGAGGTCTTGACTTTGTATTGTCATAGTTGGACTACGACGGGGTATCCGACTCATCGAATACCCCAGAAGCACACCATCTTTCGGGTAGGCGGTACGCGTACCTCCGGACGCGGAAAGTCTCAACCCGGAGGTCTTGACTTTGGTTGTCATAGTTGGACTATGACGGGG
Source organism: Anopheles coustani (assembly GCF_943734705.1). NCBI lineage: Eukaryota > Metazoa > Arthropoda > Insecta > Diptera > Culicidae > Anopheles > Anopheles coustani. Next base: position 205,367 of record NW_026525153.1, on the reverse strand, counting down.
CATCCGACCATTGCTGATCGAACACCCCTGTTACACCATCTTTCGGATAGGCGGTGCGCGACACCACCGACGCGGAAAGTCTCAACCCGGAGGTCTTGACTTTGTATTGTTGGATAGTCCTCTTCCACTATAGGGCAAGCTGGAAATATTCCATTTTACCCAGGACTGCCGAGGCAGCGTGGACCAGGGGAGAACTTCACGGAATCTTCAGGCATCCATGATTGCCATAGTGCGTAAGCCGCCGCTGTGTGCGTCAACTCGTTCCCCGTGAGGAGGAGTCTAGCCGCCGCTAAAAGACGAAGCATTAAGTGTCCTCATTCCACTATAGGGCAAGCTAGAATGAACTATCTTACCCAGGACCGCCGAAGCAGCGTGGACCAGGCGAAGACTATACTTTATACTTCACACCACAGTATTGAGTACGACTTGCATAAAGCCCCTAATGAGAACCACGAGGGCTCTCTCAATGTAGAACCACGAGGGCTCTAGTACCGATTCTCTCGGTACGGCTTGGTCCGTGTTCCTTTATGCTTGTACTCGCGGAAAGTCTCAACCCGGAGGTCTTGACTTTGATTGTCATAGTTGGACTACGACGGGGCATCCGACCATTGCTGACCGAACACCCCTGATTCATCATCTTTCGGATAGGAGGTGCGCCCACCTCCGACGCGGAAGTCTCAACCCGGAGGTTCGGACTTAGAGTTTTTCCCATTTAAAAGTTTTTCTCTTAGCCATACTGAAGTCATCACTTGGTGAACGATTGAACTAGGGCGGGTTAATCGTTTATAGGTATCATGTGGTTTGCATGCTCTCTTAGGTTAAGGTCATGTGGTTGGCTATCGAGCATGCCCAAGTGATGACTTTGTTCCACGCTTGCTTGATTTCTTCATGATTCCCTGTTATATAGTGTAATCATTCGAGAACAGGGAATCTTTGGTTTTGCTCAACAGGTATTGGATGTCAACTTGGTATCTAGATCGCATTAAGTCTCAACCCTTAGGTTCGGACTTGTATAGTGACATCTTGTTACGGTCTTGAGTCTCAACCCGCAGGTTCGGACTACTTAGTGTTTGATCGAATATAATATGGCAACTTGTGCCTAAGTCTCAACCCGCAGGTTCGGACTTCTGTTTATTTGGCCAATGTATGTATAAGGCAACTTGTGCCTAAGTCTCAACCCGCAAGTTCGGACTTGTGTATTTGTTCGAAGTCATGTATAAGGCAACGTGTGCCTAAGTCTCAACTCGCAGGTTCGGACTTGTTAGTGTTTCGTCAACTTTCATATGGCAACTTGTGCCTAAGTCTCAACCCGCAGGTTCGGACTTGTGTATTTGTTCGAAGTCATGTATAAGGCAACTTGTGCCTAAGTCTCAACCCGCAGGTTCGGACTTGTGTATTTGTTCGAAGTCATGTATAAGGCAACGTGTGCCTAAGTCTCAACCCGCAGGTTCGGACTTCTATAGTGTTTCGTCAATTATCATATGGCAACTTGTGCCTGAGTCTCAACCCGCAGGTTCGGACTTCTATAGTGTTTCGTCAATTATCGTATGGCAACTTGTGCCGAAGTCTCAACCCGCAGGTTCGGACTTCTGGAAGGATCACTTGGCCACTAATGATCCTTCCGCAGGTTCACCTACGGAAACCTTGTTACGACTTTTACTTCCTCTAAATCATCAAGTTCGGTCAACTTCGATAAAGCAGACGCGGTTCACGAGGATCCAGCGAACGATCATCTCCAAAGACCTCACTAAATAATCCATCGGTAGTAGCGACGGGCGGTGTGTACAAAGGGCAGGGACGTATTCAACGCTGGCTGATGACCAGCACTTACTAGAAGTTCCGAGTTCATATGGACCATTGCAATCCATAATCCCTACTAAGTGAGTATTTGAGTGATTTCCCGTTCCTCTCGGAATAGGAGACACGCTGCTACCCACATTGTAGCACGCGTGTAGCCCAGAACATCTAAGGGCATCACGGACCTGTTATCGCTCGATCTCATTTTGCTAAACACAAATTGTCCTGCTAAGCAGCGTACCGTAAGTGCACTTGCGCACACGAACAGCGAAGGTGTCAGGTCATACTCCACCGAAAGGTCCTAACCCGTTCCAATCGGCATCGACGCATTAACGCTGACTGCGTTCTAGTTAGCATATGTGAGTCACGTTCGTTATCGGAATTAACCAGACAAATCAATCCACGAACTAAGAACGGCCATGCACCACTACCCTTAAATTTGAGAAAGAGCTATTAATCTGTCTCACCTCCATAAGTTCGGACCTGGTAAGTTTTCCCGTGTTGAGTCAAATTGAACCGCAAGCTCCATTTCATTGTGGTGCCCTTCCGTCAATTCCTTTAAGTTTCAACTTTGCAACCATACTTCCCCCGGAACCTGACTTTGGTTTCCCGGAAGCTACTGAGAGCACCTGGTTGTAGCGTCTCCCAATTGCTAGTTGGCATCGTTTACGGTTAGAACTAGGGCGGTATCTAATCGCCTTCGATCCTCTAACTTTCGTTCTTGATTAAAGAAAGCATCCTTGACAAATGCCTTCGCTTTAGTTAGTCTTACGACGGTCTACGAATTTCACCTCTCGCGCCGTAATACTAGTGTCCCCAACTACTTCTGTTAATCATTACCTCCGGTCTGAGTACAAACCAATGAAAGATTAGACCAAGGTCGTATTCCATTATTCCATGCAAGATTATTCTAGGGCGTTTGGGCACCCTGCTTTAAGCACTCTAATTTGTTCAAGGTAAACGTGAGCGGTCGAGCTCTATGTTACACTTGCACCCGTTGAAGGGCACACCATGACACAGACTTGGTGCCCTACCACACCATTGAGTCGCAACCAGATTCCGACTTGGCCCACCGACCACGGGTTGACCGGGTCGGCGGAGCCGGACTGTGTTGGACAAGTATCAACTTCGAACGTTTTAACCGCAACAATTTTAATATACGCTAGTGGAGCTGGAATTACCGCGGCTGCTGGCACCAGACTTGCCCTCCACTTGATCCTCGTAGAAGGATTTATGCTCTACTCATTCCAATTATGAAACATCATTAAAGAGTTTCATATTGTTATTTCTCGTCACTACCTCCCCGTCCCGGGATTGGGTAATTTACGCGCCTGCTGCCTTCCTTGGATGTGGTAGCCATTTCTCAGGCTCCCTCTCCGGAATCGAACCCTGATTCCCCGTTACCCGTTGCAACCATGGTAGTCCTCTATACTACCATCCATAGTTGATAGGGCAGATATTTGCGAGATCTGTCGTCGGTGCGAGACCATACGATCAGCATCATTATCCAGACTTCAACTCAATGACACGGAGAACCCGCGATTGGTTTGACTAATAAGTGCACCAGTTCCCGCGAGGGTCCTGGCATGTTGCATGTATTAGCTCTAGATTTTCCACAGTTATCCAAGTAACTAGGTTGATGATCTCGTAAATTATAGCTGTTATACTGAGCCTTATGCGGTTTCACATTAAATCTGTTTGTACTTAGACATGCATGGCTTAACCTTTGAGACGAGCGTATATTACTGGTAGGATCAACCAGAATTCCGACTTTGCGTTCGAATGTTCATTGTCCCATTGCACCCGGAGGAGCAAACACCACGTTCTATATGTTGTCAAGTCCGGTAGCACACGGGAGGCGAGCCCCCGTGCGAACCTCATTGCCCTCGTATCACACACACACCCGATGCACCGGACAGGCACTTGAGCGGCATTCGACTCCGCTAAGCGCTCGTGCGCCCGATTGTGCATGCGCTGACGGGGCCTTCATACCCCTACCACAGCGACCTTATGCCAAACTTCCATGAATACTTAGGTGAGCTGACAAGGGCCTTCATTTCCCTACCATCAACTAAAGGACACGCTAGGCGCGTCCGATCATTGCAACTGCGGGGCTTTCATACCCCAATCACCACAGTACGCAATTCACCAGAGTTTAATCACAACCCCCCCGGACATGGCACACTATTAACTTGCAACAAAACTTAGTGTGTGCCGGGCACATCGGTTCCACAAAATCATTCCCGATGTACCCCAATTGGGGTTGTGAACGCATCCATGGTCCTCTGACACACCCAACCAAGCGTGGATACTACATACCTCAAACACCCAGTACACTAACAGACAAATCAACATATGGTTGCTTTCCCCCAGACATTTGCCAATCACTTGGCACCCGGACGGGAACTCGCTCCTGATTGCGCCATTGCCACCCATTTGCCAAGAGCGAGTTCTGTATGTAGATTTCATTTGGAAAGACAACCGTGTACTGGATATTCTATCCGACGATTACAGATGACGAGTACGAGACTCGACTACACTCACGGATAATACATTTTGGGTCGAGATTGCTTTCGGGGTTTTCGATTGGTCTTGCGCTTGTAAACGTATAACTTTGACTTGTGGTAACCTCGGTATGTTAGTCGATCACGTGGTTGTGAACTGGGTACGGGTGGGCAATCTGTTCACTTGCACTCTGGGTAGGAATATGGTGAGCGCTATAGGTTAAAGATCATGGTATGGTTCCATCGTGATGACTTTCGCTAGATAGTAGGATGTTTGGATAGTTATAACGTTTTTGGCCATTTGTTCATAGTGTTCGGTTCATTGAGGAATTCGATTGGTCTTTGCTTCACACACGTGGTCGATCACTTGGATGTGAACTAGGGTGAGATTAAGGTGTTCACTAGTGCTCTTCGGTTTTGGATCAGTAATGAGCACTTGATTGGTTTCGCATAATATGTATCCATAGTGATGACTCTTTCCAGCTTAAGATTTCGTTACCAGTTTCGAATCCTCCCCACGTTCGCTTTTACTTGGTTAGGTTTTCGAGTGTAGATTTGAAAGCAATCTCATGTATGTATCCCATCTGATATAAGCCACTGACAGTTCATGTCACCTCGTTCAACTCTCGCTGGGTCACAGAAGTATGTTACTGCGCCCATTATCCCTACTCGGATAGGTTCGGTTCGTTCGTTTTATACTACGGTGAGTAAACTCAATTTGTGCATCGCATAGCCATGGAAAGCAAGCTTTCGCGGGCCTCTTCGACTGTTTTGATACGAGCTGTGCCCGTGATGCTTGTCATCCCAGGATACTAGACCCCTTTGGACGACCGCATGACCATCAGAAAGTAAATTCCACGTTCGGTTTATTTGCTACTTCCACCGTTCTAGTACTATGGGGTTGGAACCCCTAACATAAAGTATCTATGTAGAACCACGAGGGCTCTCAATGTAGAACCACAAGGGCTCTAGTACCGATTCTCTCGGTACGCTTGGTCCGTGTTCCTTTATGTTTGTACTCTTGTGTGTATAAAATTCATGTTCGATTTGGGATATTTGCTACTTTCACCTGTGCGCTGTGTATAACTACGGAGAAACTCAATTTGTGCATCGCATAGCCATGGAAAGCAAGCTTTCGCGGGCCTCTTCGACTGTTTTGATACGAGACTGTGCCCGTGATGCTTGTCATCCCAGGATACTAGACCCCTTTGGACGACCGCATGACCAACAGAATGTAAATTCCAGTTCGTTTTTGGATATTTGCTACTGTCACCGTTTGAGTACTATGGGGCTTGAACCCCTAACATAAAGTCTTTGTGTAGAACCACGAGGGCTCTATAGTACCGATTCTCTCGGCACGCTTGGTCCGTGTTCCTTTATGTTCGTACTCTTGTGTGTATAATATTCATGTTCGGTTTGGGATATTTGCTACTTTCACCTGGGTCCCGTTCTTCATACAAGTCTGCCTTGCTAATGTGGTAACTTTATAGTGTAGTTCTGACATCCCAATTTTGGGACTTAGCCGATTTTTCATGAATTTCCATATGACCCATAGGGTCCCTTTCTTCATACAAGCTTGCCTAGGGCGATCGGTCAAAACTTGTCTTACTATTCGATTGGTCTTCGCAGTTTCACCCTAGGCAATTCGCCTAGGTCTGTCTTCTTGAGGAGGCCAAAACCCGAAATAAGGAGGTCCAGCCGACCCTGAAACCTCCCCTGTCTTAACTACACTAACCCGATTTTTCAGGGTCCTCAGCGCCATACAACTTTGCCTAGGTCACTTATACTCTTGACTTAGGCCATCTGACTTGGTCCGTGTTTCTTCCTAGGGTTCACCTAGGTACTTTGCCTTGCTTGATGTGGTAACTTTTTAGTGTAGTTCTGACATCCCAATTTTGGGACTTAGCCGATTTTTCATGAATTTCCATATGACCCTAAGGGTCCCTTTCTTCATACAAGCTTGCCTAGGGCGATCGGTCAAAACTTGTCTTACTATTCGATTGGTCTTCGCAGTTTCACCCTAGGCAATTCGCCTAGGTCTGTCTTCTTGAGGAGGCCAAAACCCGAAATAAGGAGGTCCAGCCGACCCTGAAACCTCCCCTGTCTTAACTACACTAACCCGATTTTTCAGGGTCCTCAGCGCCATACAACTTTGCCTAGGTCACTTATACTCTTGACTTAGGCCATCTGACTTGGTCCGTGTTTCTTCCTAGGGTTCACCTAGGTACTTTGCCTTGCTTGATGTGGTAACTTTATAGTGTAGTTCTGACATCCCAATTTTGGGACTTAGCCGATTTTTCATGAATTTCCATATGACCCTAAGGGTCCCTTTCTTCATACAAGCTTGCCTAGGGCGATCGGTCAAAACTTGTCTTACTATTCGATTGGTCTTCGCAGTTTCACCCTAGGCAATTCGCCTAGGTCTGTCTTCTTGAGGAGGCCAAAACCCGAAATAAGGAGGTCCAGCCGACCCTGAAACCTCCCCTGTCTTAACTACACTAACCCGATTTTTCAGGGTCCTCAGCGCCATACAACTTTGCCTAGGTCACTTATACTCTTGACTTAGGCCATCTGACTTGGTCCGTGTTTCTTCCTAGGGTTCACCTAGGTACTTTGCCTTGCTTGATGTGGTAACTTTTAAGTGTAGTTCAGACATCCCAATTTTGGGACTTAGCCGATTTTTCATGTATTTCCATATGACCCATAGGGTCCCTTTCTTCATACAAGCTTGCCTAGGGCGATCGGTCAAAACTTGTCTTACTATTCGATTGGTCTTCGCACTTTCACCCTAGGCAGTTTGCCTAGGTGTAGCTTCTTGAGGAGGTCAAAACCCAAAATAAGGAGGTTCAGCCGACCCAAAAACCTCCCCTGTCTAAACTACACTAACCAGATTTTTCAGGGTCCTCACCGTCATACAACTTTGCCTAGGTCACTTGCACTCTTGACTTAGGCCATCTGACTTGGTCCGTGTTTCTTCCTAGGGTTCACCTAGGTACTTTGCCTTGCTTGATGTGGTAACTTTTTAGTGTAGTTCAGACATCCCAATTTTGGGACTTAGCCGATTTTTCATGTATTTCCATATGACCCTTAGGGTCCCTTTCTTCATACAAGCTTGCCTAGGGCGATCGGTCAAAACTTGTCTTACTATTCGATTGGTCTTCGCACTTTCACCCTAGGCAGTTTGCCTAGGTGTAGCTTCTTGATGAGGCCAAAACCCAAAATAAGGGGGTTCGGCCGACCTAAAAACCTACCCTGTCTAAACTACACTAACCAGATTTTTCAGGGTCCTCAGCGCCATACAACTTTGCCTAGGTCACTTGTTCTCTTGACTTAGGCCATCTGACTTGGTCCGTGTTTCTTCCTAGGGTTCACCTAGGTACTTTGCCTTGCTTGGTGTGGTAACTTTTTAGTGTAGTTCTGACATCCTCATTTTGGGACTTAGCCGATTTTTCGTAAAATGCCATATGACCCATATGGGTCCTTTCCTTCATATAAGTTTGCCTTGCTTGGTGTGGTAACATTTGAGTGTAGTTCTGACATCATCATTTTCGGACTTAGCCGATTTTTCGTAAAATACCATATGACCCATATGGGTCCTTTCCTTCATATAAGTTTGCCTTGCTTGGTGTGGTAACATTTGAGTGTAGTTCTGACATCCCCATTTTGGGACTTAGCCGATTTTTCGTAAAATACCATATGACCCATCAGGGTCCTTTGCTTCATATAAGTTTGCCTTGCTTGGTGTGGTAACATTTGAGTGTAGTTCTGACATCCCCATTTTGGGACTTAGCCGATTTTTCGTAAAATACCATATGACCCATCAGGGTCCTTTGCTTCATATAAGTTTGCCTTGCTTGGTGTGGTAACATTTGAGTGTAGTTCTGACATCCTCATTTTGGGACTTAGCCGATTTTTCGTAAAATACCATATGACCCATCAGGGTCCTTTGCTTCATATAAGTTTGCCTAGCTTGGTGTGGTAACATATGAGTGTAGTTCTGACATCCCCATTTTGGGACTTAGCCGATTTTTCGTAAAATACCATATGACCCATCAGGGTCCTTTGCTTCATATAAGTTTGCCTTGCTTGGTGTGGTAACATATGAGTGTAGTTCTGACATCCCCATTTTGGGACTTAGCCGATTTTTCGTAAAATACCATATGACCCATCAGGGTCCTTTGCTTCATATAAGTTTGCCTTGCTTGGTGTGGTAACATTTGAGTGTAGTTCAGACATCCCCATTTTGGGACTTAGCCGATTTTTCGTAAAATACCATATGACCCATCAGGGTCCTTGCCTTCATATAAGTTTGCCTTGCTTGATGTGGTAACATTTGAGTGTAGTTCAGACATCCCCATTTTGGGACTTAGCCGATTTTTCGTAAAATACCATATGACCCATCAGGGTCCTTTGCTTCATATAAGTTTGCCTTGCTTGGTGTGGTAACTTGTTAGTGTAGTTCTGACATCCCCATTTTGGGACTTAGCCGATTTTTCGTAAAATACCATTTGACCCATCAGGGTCTTTTGCTTCATATAAGTTTGCCTTGCTTGGTGTGATAACATTTGAGTGTAGTTCTGACATCCCCATTTTGGGACTTAGCCGATTTTTCGTAAAATACCATTTGACCCATCAGGGTCTTTTGCTTCATATAAGTTTGCCTTCCTTGGTGTGGTAACATATGAGTGTAGTTCAGACATCCCCATTTTGGGACTTAGCCGATTTTTCGTAAAATACCATATGACCCATCAGGGTCCTTGCCTTCATATAAGTTTGCCTTGCTTGGTGTGGTAACTTGTTAGTGTAGTTCTGACATCCCCATTTTGGGACTTAGCCGATTTTTCGTAAAATACCATTTGACCCATCAGGGTCTTTTGCTTCATATAAGTTTGCCTTGCTTGGTGTGGTAACATATGAGTGTAGTTCAGACATCCCCATTTTGGGACTTAGCCGATTTTTCGTAAAATACCATATGACCCATCAGGGTCCTTGCCTTCATATAAGTTTGCCTTGCTTGGTGTGGTAACATTTGAGTGTAGTTCTGACATCCCCATTTTGGGACTTAGCCGATTTTTCGTAAAATACCATATGACCCATCAGGGTCCTTGCCTTCATATAAGTTTGCCTTGCTTGGTGTGGTAACATTTGAGTGTAGTTCTGACATCCCCATTTTGGGACTTAGCCGATTTTTCGTAAAATACCATATGACCCATCAGGGTCCTTTGCTTCATATAAGTTTGCCTTGCTTGGTGTGGTAACATTTGAGTGTAGTTTCGACATCCCCATTTTGGGACTTAGCCGATTTTTCGTAAATTACCATATGACCCATCAGGGTCCTTTGCTTCATATAAGTTTGCCTTGCTTGGTGTGGTAACATTTGAGTGTAGTTCTGACATCCCCATTTTGGGACTTAGCCGATTTTTCGTAAAATACCATATGACCCATCAGGGTCCTTGCCTTCATATAAGTTTGCCTTGCTTGGTGTGGTAACATTTGAGTGTAGTTCTGACATCCCCATTTTGGGACTTAGCCGATTTTTCGATCAATACCATATGACCCATCAGGGTCCTTTGCTTCATATAAGTTTGCCTTGCTTGGTGTGGTAACATTTGAGTGTAGTTCTGACATCATCATTTTGGGACTTAGCCGATTTTTCGTAAAATACCATATGACCCATCAGGGTCCTTGCCTTCATATAAGTTTGCCTTGCTTGGTGTGGTAACATTTTAGTGTAGTTCTGACATCACCATTTTGGGACTTAGCCGATTTTTCGTAAAATACCATATGACCCATCAGGGTCCTTTGCTTCATATAAGTTTGCCTTGCTTGGTGTGGTAACACATGAGTGTAGTTCTGACATCCCCATTTTGGGACTTAGCCGATTTTTCGACCAATACCATATGACCCATCAGGGTCCTTTGCTTCATATAAGTTTGCCTTGCTTGGTGTGGTAACATTTGAGTGTAGTTCTGACATCCCCATTTTGGGACTTAGCCGATTTTTCGATCCATCCTATATGACCCATCAGGGTCCTTTTTCTTCATATAAGTTTCCCAAGACTTAGTGCTTTTTACCTTTGGACACCAATATCACCCTTACGGGTTTCTTTGATCTTCTCACTTTGTATTGACCAAATGTAGGTCTTGCCATGCCAAACATATAATTGTTCTACACCAAGTCTCTATCTCGTACCGCCAGCTCGGTACATTCGATCAACCTGCCCTTAAGGCACCCGGGACTTAGCCATTTTTTCACATTTTTCATGATTTTGAGGCAACTTTTCTCGACTTTGTCACCTTATATCACCAAGATCCTTTCCCTTTAGCGCTTCACTCTGTTCGTATGATATTTAGCGCTGACTATCACCTTTCTATCGCTGACCTCAACTTCTTATTCGGTGCCATAGAGCCAGAGATATTTGGTGTATGCTGTTATAAGGGAAGTTTGTCACTTTTTCAAAGGCCCACTTTGGGACGCCCATATCTCACCTTCAGGTATCTTCGATCTTCTTGTCGTCTATGGACGAAACTTAGGCCTTGTCTTGGCCAACTTATAAATGTTCTACGGCCAAGCCGTATCTCTTACCGCCAGCCCGGTATTCATGGACTTAGTTGGATTTTCGCCTCTCGTGGTAACAATTTCAGACTTTGACTCACAATAACACCCAAACGGTCACATGCTAGCGCTTTGCTTGGAAGGAATTATAGTTAGCGCTACCTTTTCTCTTTCCATCGATACCTTGTTCGTTCCATTCCATGCCATACAGCCGAAGTTATGATGTTTCCCGTTTTCCATATCATGTGGAGCTTATGCTCTGGGAAAACCATCTAACACCTGTACCACCCTTTTAGGTACCACCGATCTCGAGACTATGTTCGGGCCAAATATAGGTTATAACATGCCCAACTTATAATTGTTCTACACCAAGTCTCTATCTCTTACCGCCTGCTCGGTATTTTACTCGTAAGTCCAAATTTCACAACTTGTACTTTTTGGCCCAATGTACTCGAGTTTCAATTTTGGTAACATTTTTCGACTTTGACGCTTAATAACTTCCAAATCATGCTAGTTAGCGCTTTGCTTTCTTCTAGTCGTATCTAGCGCTGGGTGTTACCTTTCCAAAACATATCCTAGCTCTACAATCCATGCCATACAGCCGGAGCTATACGGTGCACAAGTCAAATCCATTTTAGCCATGTTTCATTTTTGCTAATTTTTGACCACTCGTATCACCCTTCCAGAGTGGTCCGATCTTCTCGCTTTCTATGGACGACTTTTAGGTCTCGTAGAGGCAAACTTATAAGTATTCTACGTCAACCCGCTATCTCTTACCGCTTGCTCGGTATTCTTGGTCTTGTGTGATTTTTGGCCATTTTGGTATTATTTTTCCACTTTGTCGCTTAATAACTCCGTTTTGCTCAACACTTAGCGCTTCGGTTGTTTGGGATTATAGTTAGCGCTCGGTTCGACCTTTCCAACACTGATCTAAGCTTGTCGATCCGTTCCATACAGCCTGAGTTATTCGCGATACCGTGTTTCAATCCATTTCTCAAGTCTCGTTTTGGTCCAACTTTGAACCAGCCATATCACCCTGATGGGTACCTCCGATCTTCTCGCTCTATATTGGCCAAAGTTAGGTCTTGTGGTAACGTACTTATGATTGTTCTACGCCGTGTTCGTAGCTCTTATCGTTCGCCCGCTATTTTCGATCATAAGGTGAATTTTCGCCTCTAAACCACCATTTTTCACCTTTGCCCTCTAATATGACCGACTTGCTCAACACCTAGCGCTTCGCTTGGTAGGACACATAGCTAGCGCTCGTCAAGACCTTTCCAACGCATATCCAAGCTTTCCGATCCGAGCCATACAGCCTGAGCTATAGGCGATACCGTTTTTCCCATTTTCTTGGTCACACGCACTTTAGGGTACCCCTTTTTGCCTTTGACCCTTAATACCTCCTCCGGGTCACTAGTAGGCGCTCAGCTTGGTAGGAAACATAGCTAGAGCAGGCCTTCACCTTTCCAAAACTGCCGAAAGTGTACCGATCCGACATCTAGAACCAAAGTTATGGTCATTCCCATCATGCTCTACTTTCATGGTCAACCTCCACCAAGCACACCTAGGTTGGACCAACTTTCACCAACTCATCTCGAACCCCAAATTTGCTTCGACCTACTAGGTTTCCCTAGTAAAGTGGTCAAAACATCCATTACAACACGACTGGTCTTTCTGGTGGTCGACCTAGGCGACTTTGTTCGACGACCACCACCCCATGGAACTAAAAGACGTCCCTTGATACGGACCACCGATACATTTTCCGGCCTGTCTAAACTACACTCATCGAAATTTTTTTGGGTCCCCACCGTCATACAAGTTTCCCTAGGTCAAGTTTTTCTTCCGGATCGGCCGCGGACCTCACTTTTCATTATCTAGGGAGGCCATAGGGCCCCAAAAGGGGTTTTTTAAAATTTTCGACACTTTCGACTTTGGTCGGATTTTTTCCGATTTTGGTCCGACCTAGGGACTTGGTGGTCCAAGGAGCCTCGGGACCAAACTTTTTTCTCAGGGGTCCCTACCTCCATACAACTTTGCCTAGGTCAATTTTTTGTTCCAAATCGACCGCGGATTTCACTTTTCAATATCTGGGGCTCGTGTAGAGTCCGAATATGAGGTTTTCTCATTTTTCGACATTTTCGACTTTTTTCGACTTTTTTCGGGTTTTTCGACCTAGGGGTCCGCCGAACAAATTTTGGGTCAAAAATTTTTATTGAACTAGTCGAAAGTACGCAAAAAGATAAGACTTTTTGCCGAAGACACCATGCCCCGGAACCGACTCCTTCCCCTTCAAAATTGGGGACAAACGTGATTTTTGAAACTTTTCCTTAGGGAGCCCAAGACTTAGAAAATTTTCAAATTCTCGATTTTTCGATTGCGAGCTAGCGCTTTGCGGTCTTCGGCAATGTTGTAGATCTCGACGAGATAAGACTTTTTGGTCAAGGGACATTTTGCCCTCCGACCCCTCCTTCCCCCCGCAAATCGCCCACCAAAGTGCAATTTTTGCATTTTCACCTCTTTGCACGCACTGTTCGGCCCAAATGGCCACTTTCTATGGGTCTGAGCGCTTTGCAGTCTTCGGCAAACTTTTAGAGCGTACCAAGCCCTAATTATAATTGTTCTACACCACCTTCGTACCTCTTCATCCCTGGCCGCTATTCGCGTACCAAGGTAATTTTTGTTCATTTTGTCAACATTTTTCCTCTTTGACTGCCTTTATTGGCCTTGCCATGAACCGATAGCGCTTCGCTGTGTTCTAACGTAAGTTAGTACTACTCTTTACCTTTCCAAATCATATCTTAGGTTGCCATTTGCTTGCGTACAGCCGGAGCTATGAGCGATACCGTAAAAAGTACCGAAACTTGGAAAAATCCTTTGATCGCCCATATCCCCCCTTTGGGGGCCAGATATCGAAAAAAGTTCTGATTCAAAAAGTTGCGCATTAACGTGTTCTAGTTATGCCTAGAACATTTCACTTCGCTAGCTGGCCTGCAACTTAGCCGTAATTGGGATTTTAGGGTGTTCTTGGAGGGCCCATTTCCTGCGACTTGGTATCTTTTGGGCCCAATGTTTCTCTGATATCTCCACGAGTTTTCCAGATAGCCTTTTCAAACTTTAAGGGTGCCTAGAACACCTCAAGACCTTTCCAACGCTATGCCGTTTGCCTCGCTCGGACATCTACAGCCAAAGTTATTCGAGGTACACGGTACCTTACCCTGTTTTCTCAGTACTTGGTCGAAAATTTCGATCAGCCATATGACCGACTTGGACAACCCTGAGCGGGTTGGCCCCATATAACTAAACTTTCGTCTCGTGGAGGCAAACTTATAAATATTCCAAGTCAACTCGCTATCTCGTACCGCCTTGACGGTATACTTGGTCCAAAGGCCATTTCCAGCGACTTGGTCGCAATTTCGCTCTAAGTTTCGCTAATACCTTCGTCCGTGGACATGGTGATTTTTTGTTCGTATTTTTCCTTGATAGTCCCACTCAAGACTATTCCATACCAGAGCCAAGCGTCCCGCTAAGTGCCATACAGCCTGAGCAGTAATTCATGAAAGGTACCTCTACCAGTTTTTGCCATACTTGGGTACAAACTTTGGATCGCCCATATCTCCACTTTGGAGGCCAGCCAGCACCTTGGCCTCATATACTTTTTTGTTGGTCATACCATGCACCAAATATAATTGTTCTACGCCAACTTGCTATCTCTTCTCCAACTTGCCGTTATTCTTGGTCCAAGTCCCATTTCATTCGTTTTTGGACCCATTTTGCTATATGTTTCACTAATAGCTTCGGCCATGGACAAGCTGATTTTCTATTTGTATTTTTCCTTGATAGTCCCACTCAAGACCATTCCAAAACACACCGCAGCTTGTCGCTCGGTGGCAAACTGACCGAGTTATAATTCATGAAAGGTACCTCAACTTGGTACACCACGTGGTCGGCCCAAACCATAAACCGACCAAACGACCGACTTGGAGCACCCTGACCGGGTTGCCCCCATATAATGAAAGTTGCGTCTTTACACGCCCAACTTATGAATATTCTACGCCAAGTCGCTATCTCTTACCGGTAAGCCGGTATTCACCTTCCAAGGGGGATTTTGGTCAAGTGCCATTTCCTGCGACTTGGTCCCCGAATTGGACCATCATCACCTAATATCTCCGTGGTCTTTCAACTCAGCCTCATGAAACTTTCAGGGTAGATAGGTCTCCCCAAGACCTTTCCAACGGTGAGCCGTTTGCCTCGCTCGGCCATCTACAGCCGAAGTTATTAATGGTACTTGGTACCTTACCCTGTTTTTTCCATACTTGTTCGTACTTGGGTACAAACTTTGGATCGCCCATATCTCCACTTTGGAGGCCAGCCAGCACCTTGGCCCCATATACTTTTTTGTTGGTGATACCATGCACCAAATATAATTGTTCTACGCAAGCTTGCTATCTCTTCTCCAACTTGCGGTTATTTTTGACTCAAGTCCCATTTCCATAGTTTTTGGTACCAATTTGCTCTATGTTTCGCTAATAGCTTCGCCCAAGGACTTTGTGATTTTTTGTTCGCATTTTTCCTAAATAGTCCCACTCATGACTATTCCAAATCACACCTTAGCTCGTCGCTCAGTGCCATACAGCCAGAGTTAAAATTCATGAAAGGTACCTCACCTTGGTACACCACATGGTCGGTCCAAACCATCAACCAACCATATGACCGACTTCGAGTCGAGCTAGCGGCTAGGCTCAATATAATGAAATGCGTGTCTTGATGCAGGCTACTGACGGTCTGAACAATGTAGCTCGCTAGCTCGTCTTTAAACTTGTGTTTTGGTCGAATATTGGGTGTTCATGTACCACTTCGGGTAACATGGACTTTGGTGCAACTTTACCACTTGTGCACTTAATAACTTCCCGGTCATTCAAGTCTTTGCCTTCATACTTTCAGGGTAGTTAGGTCTCGTCGAGACCTTTCCATACATATGCCAAACTCATCGATCGGACATCTATAGCCCGAGTTATTCGCGGTACACCGTATCTTACCCTGTTTTTTCCTCAATTGGGTACAAACCTTGGAACACCCAAATCGCCCCTTTAGAGACTAGCTGGCACGTTGGCCTCATATAATGATAAGTGCACCTCAACTAGGGCTACTGACGGTCTGAACATTTCAACTTGCTAGCTCGGGCCCACACTTGTGTTTTTCTCGAATATATGGTTCAAGTGTGCCACTTTGGGCACTTTTGGACATTTTGTCCCCACACAACTTTCTTGCCTTGGTAGATAGGGTCTTGTGATCTTGGGCAAAAAGATGCACCAAGATAAAGTCTAACTTTCGTTCTTGTACCGCAAAGCGCTATCTCAAACACCCGAGGAGATAGAAAGTGATTATGTTCGGTATATCGGTCTTCCATGGCCTACTATGGTAAACCCCTGCAGGTATGCAACCGAAGGTGCTTGGTACATGTATTTGGTGCAATATCGGTGCAAAGTAGGTGTTTCCTTGATCGGGCTATAACTTTCTTGGTTGATGTTGGATTGCTTTGCGGTCTTCGGGGGATAGTTAGGGAACATGTTGGCCAACATTTCCTTATTCCTCAGCCTGGCCGTACCTCTTACCGTCTAGGCGGTATACATGCTCTAAGTTGGAACTTGTGTTCCTTTGGGTAACTTCTCTGACTTTGACGCTTAATAACTTTCGTTCATATGCAGTCTAAGCTCTGCAACTCTCAGGAAAGCTAGTACTACTCATTTCCTTTCCATATCAGTCTTTGGCTTGTCGATCCGATGTCTACAGCCTTACTTATTCACGTTCCCTGTGAAGGTAGGTTTTTGCCCATTTTCCAGTTCATGTGGTAACATTCCCAGACTTTGCCGGCTTTCTCTTCATGTGGTAACTTGCTTGCTCATGTGGTAACTTGGAAGTGTATTTCTGACAGACCCAATCTGGGACTTAGCCGATTTTTCTCTGCATATTATATGGATCCATCACTAGGCCATCTTGCTTGCTCATGTGGTAACTTGGAAGTGTATTTCTGACAGACCCAATCTGGGACTTAGCCGATTTTTCTCTTCATATCATATGGATCCATCACTAGGCCATCTTGCTTGCTTGTGTGGTAACTTGATAGTGTATGTCTGACAGACCCAATCTGGGACTTAGCCGATTTTTCTCTTCATATCATATGGATCCATCACTAGGCCATCTTGCTTGCTTGTGTGGTAACTTGGAAGTGTATTTCTGACAGACCCAATCTGGGACTTAGCCGATTTTTCTCTTCATATTATATGGATCCTGGACTTAGCCGATTTTTCTCTTCATATCATATGGATCCATCACTAGGCCATCTTGCTTGCTTGTGTGGTAACTTGGAAGTGTATTTCTGACAGACCCAATCTGGGACTTAGCCGATTTTTCTCTTCATATCATATGGATCCATCACTAGGCCATCTTGCTTGCTTGTGTGGTAACTTGGAAGTGTATTTCTGACAGACCCAATCTGGGACTTAGCCGATTTTTCTCTTCATATCATATGGATCCATCACTAGGCCATCTTGCTTGCTTGTGTGGTAACTTGGAAGTGTATTTCTGACAGACCCAATCTGGGACTTAGCCGATTTTTCTCTTCATATTATATGGATCCATCACTAGGCCATCTTGCTTGCTTGTGTGGTAACTTGGAAGTGTATTTCTGACAGACCCAATCTGGGACTTAGCCGATTTTTCTCTTCATATCATATGGATCCATCACTAGGCCATCTTGCTTGCTTGTGTGGTAACTTGGAAGTGTATTTCTGACAGACCCAATCTGGGACTTAGCCGATTTTTCTCTTCATATTATATGGATCCTGGACTTAGCCGATTTTTCTCTTCATATCATATGGATCCATCACTAGACCATCTTGCTTGCTTGTGTGGTAACTTGGAAGTGTATTTCTGACAGACCCAATCTGGGACTTAGCCAATTTTTCTCTTCATGTCATATGGATCCTTCACACGGCCTTCTTGCTTGCTTGTGTGGTAACTTGAAAGTGTATGTCTGACAGACCCAATCTGGGACTTAGCCGATTTTTCTCATCATATTATATGGATCCTGGACTTAGCCGATTTTTAGGTTATTATATATGGATCCTGGACTTAGCCGATTTTTCTCTTCATATAATATGGATCCTGGACTTAGCCGATTATTAGGTTATTATATATGGATCCTGGACTTAGCCGATTTTTCTCTTCATATAATACGGATCCTGGACTTAGCCGATTATTAGGTTATTATATATGGATCCTGGACTTAGCCGATATTTCTCTTCATATAATATGGATCCGGGACTTAGCCGATTTTTCTCTTCAAATAATATGGATCCGGGACTTAGCCAATTTTTCTCTTCATGTGGTAACGTATGCCAATCGCTCACAAGTCATGGGATAAGGGTACTTGTGTTCTTCCATCTTCTAAGTCCCGCACGGGGACATCGTGATCGCCCCAAGTCCGGAATAGCGCCAAGTCAAGCCCCACGGTGGCCGTGCAGGACCTGTTAGCGGCGGCCCCACTGACAGCACTAATCCGGACTTAGAAATTATATCTTTCTAATCGAACACCACACACGCAACACCACCATACCACCATCTCCTTGCAAGTACCTAAGTACCCGCAACTCCATGGTGAAGGCAATGTCACTCCATCACCAACCTCTTTGCACTGCAAGCACTTGCGTACCCACAACACTCCGAAGAAGGCAACGGCGCGCGATGCTCGACTCCACACACCACACCACACCACACCACCGATGGCCAGCCAGCCAGCCAGCCCAACTAAGGGCTAACCCACCAACCAACCACCAATGGCCTAGGCCAGCCGGATCCCACCTTCAAGTCCAAGCACAGCCAAGTGCAAGTACCGCCAAGTGTTCACCAACCGCCCAACACACCACACCACCGATGGCCAGCCAGCCAGCCAGCCCAGCTAAGGGCTAACCAACCAACCAACCACCAATGGCCTAGGCCAGCCGGATCCCACCTTCAAGTCCAAGCACAGCCAAGTGCAAGTACCGCCAAGTGTTCACCAACCAACCATCACACCAGGTCAGCCGGCCGGTACCCACCTTCAAGTGCCATTACCCTCGGGTGCAAGCTCAATCAAGTGTTAACCAACCAACCCGGCCAAGGCAGCCAACAGGCCGGCACCCTACAGCACCGACCCGCCATCACCACCTCAACCGTTGACCATGCAAGTGGCCTCGGACAACAGGTGACACCCGAAGTACATCCGAAGAACGTATATCAAGTGTTTGCTCACCAAGTCCTCAACCAACCCCAAGTACCCGGAGGTACCCAGAGTGTTGGATCCGCCAACCCGTCCCGGCACTCAAAGTCCTTGCGAACCCAAAGTGTTTGCCCGGTAGGGCCATTGTATCACAACGCTTGCTACCATGCAAGTGGCCTCGAACAAGGTGACAGGGGTATCTTCACCAAGTTCTCAACCAACCCCAAGTACCCGGAGGTACCCAGAGTGTTGGGTCCGCCAACCACTACCAGCACTCTAAGTCCTCGCGAACCCAAAGTATTTGCCCGGTAGGGCCATTAGACCACAACGCTTGCTAACCATGCAAGTGGTCTCGGACAACAGGCGATACCCGAAGTACATCCGAAGAGTGTATATCAAGTGTTTGTTCACCAAGTCCTCAACCAACCCCAAGTACCCGGAGGTACCCAGAGTGTTGGGTCCGCCAACCACTACCAGCACTCTAAGTCCTCGCGAACCCAAAGTGTTTGCCCGGTAGGGCCATTAGACCACAACGCTTGCTAACCATGCAAGTGGTCTCGGACAACAGGCGATACCCGAAGTACATCCGGAGAGTGTATATCAAGTGTTTGTTCACCAAGTCCTCAACCAACCCCAAGTACCCGGAGGTACCCAGAGTGTTGGATCCGCCAACCCGTCCCGGCACTCCAAGTCCTTGCGAACCTAAAGTGTTTGCCCGGTAGGGCCATTAGACCACAACGCTTGCTAACCATGCAAGTGGTCTCGGACAACAGGCGATACCCGAAGTACATCCGGAGAGTGTACAACAAGTGTTTGTTCACCAAGTCCTCAACCAACCCCAAGTACCCGGAGGTACCCAGAGTGTTGGATCCGCCAACCCGTCCCGGCACTCCAAGTCCTTGCGAACCCAAAGTGTTTGCCCGGTAGGGCCATTGTATCACAACGCTTGCGACCATGCAAGTGGCCTCGGACAACAGGTGACACCCGAAGTACATCCGAAGAGTGTTCATCAAGTGTTTGTTCACCAAGTCCTCAACCAACCCCAAGTACCCGGAGGTACCCAGAGTGTTGGATCCGCCAACCCGTCCCGGCACTCTAAGTCCTTGCGAACCCAAAGTGTTTGCCCGGTTGGGCCATTAGATCACAACGCTTGCTAACCATGCAAGTGGTCTGGAGTATAGGTGATACTGACATACCACCGAGATGGTACATCTAGTATTGGGTCACCAAAACCAAACCAACCCCAAGTATCAACCCGGCATACTCAGAGTGATGGATCCGCCAACCCGTCCCGGCACTCCAAGTCCTTGACGAACCGAAAGTGTTTGCCCGGTAAGGCCATTAGATCACAACGCTTGCTACCCCACGGCGAGCTAAACATGCAAGTGGTCTTAGGCAACAGGTGACACCCGAAATTCATCCGAAGATGGAATATCAAGTGTTTAATCACCAAGCCAGCATCCAAACACCAAGTACCCCGGGAGGACCCGATGCGTTGCGACCATCTCCAAGTTCTTGACGAACCCGCAGTGAAAGGCGGTAAGGCCTCTGGGCCGCAACGCTCGCATGTGTTAACCCGCAAACACCACTGACCGGTCGGTCCACCGCAAGGGTGGGTCCAACTAGTCCACACACGGTATGCCGCATGTGCCCCCCGGGGGGAGCACACCGCACACAACCACCAAGCATGGGTCGCCTGAAAGGATCGAAATGTACATCTCTCTTCAATGCGTAGCGCCCAGCCTGCAAACCCGTCGTTTTCGGGTGGTCTTAGGAGTCGAAACTATTCTTGGAAGATCGGCAAGCACAACGCCTTTTCCCACTTCAGGTACTTCGGCGAGCGCACTCGCGATAGGCTCAGTTTGAGGGTTTCCAATAAATGGAAAGAGTCTATAGAAGACTCAATCCGGTCTCGTGATGTTATTAGCCATCTAGCTAACGACTCCTATACATATACTACCAGCCTGGTTCGGTTACGACCTTAGAGGCGTTCAGGCATAATCCGACGGACGTAGCGTCATACCAAAGTCCGCTCGGACTAGTATTGAGCCATTGGTCCGTACCTGTGGTTCCTCTCGTACTGCACAGGAATTCCATTGAGATAGTACTTGCACACCAGTAGGGTAAAACTAACCTGTCTCACGACGGTCTAAACCCAGCTCACGTTCCCTTGAAAGGGTGAACAATCCTACGCTTTGTGAATTTTGCTTCGCAATGATAGGAAGAGCCGACATCGAAGGATCAAAAAGCCACGTCGCTATGAACGCTTGGCGGCCACAAGCCAGTTATCCCCTTCCGGTGCGGATCGAAGCAGCACAAGGCCAAGGAGTGCAGCTCGGGCCCCAAGTGCCTTACGTGTTCCGGACAACATCAGACAGGTTCACCGGTTTGCAGCGGAAGTAGCCAGCCGTCATGTTCCCGCTAGCTACGAACACCACTGTTAGAGGGCGTGACGCTGGGTTGAAGATCCTCCAGATCAACTTGGCGCGCAGCAGGGTAGCACAAGACCTCATGCTCCAGACCGCACGGGAGCAAAGGATCGACATTGTGCTGGCGTCGGAGATCTACCGTGTTCCACCCAATAACGGGAACTGGGCGGTGGACTCGACAGCGAAGGCAGCCGTTATTACGACCGGAGCCTTGCCCATACAGCGAGTCTGGGCAAGTAGGGTAGGACTGGTGTCGGTCCAGGTGGCGGGGGTGACCTTCATCTCTTGCTACGCCCCACCAACACCGGGATGGACGGACGAGGACTACCAGCGGCTGCTCGACGAGATCGATATCGAGGCCAGAGCACACCCCCTCGTAGTCTTGGCGGGCGACTTCAATGCCTGGCACGTGCGATGGGGCAGCGCGAGGACGAAGCCGCGTGGTGAGGATCTCGCCGAGGTCGTCGACCAGCTTGACCTGGCGATCTTGAACCGCGGCAGTGTGCCCACGTTCGTCGGCAACGGCAGTGCTACTGAAAGTGTGGTCGACGTGTCCTTCGCCAGTCCGGCCATTGAACCCGGTAACGACTGGCGGGTGCTCGACACTTTCACCAACAGTGACCACAGATACGTGAGATTCAGCGTATCCGCGACACCAGTCAGCAGCGCTTCACCACACCAGCAGAGGCAACCGCAACAACAGCACCAGCATCGCGACCGGCAGCGACAACGCGAGCAGATTGGACCGAGATGGAAGTTGCGCCAATTCCATCCCGAAGCCTTCCAGATCGCGCTCCAGGCTTCCGGGTTTGCCGAAGCGGCTGTATCACCGGCGACTCTCACCGCTGGACTTACTAGAGCCTGCGATGAGGTGATGCAGAGGGCACCGCCAGCGCAGTTTTTGGTGAGACCGGAAATGTACTGGTGGACGCAGGAAATCGGCCTTCTCAGGGAGCAGTGCAAGTCATCTGAGGACGCGATTTTGACTGCCGGAACTGGTGCACAACGAGAGTTGGCCAGAGAACGGCACAGGAGTTGTAAGAAGGAACTCGCCCGCGCCATCAAGGCAAGCAAGGACCGTAGCTTTGATGAGATGATTGCGGAAGCTGAGGACAATGTCTTTGGCACTGCCTATAAGGTGGTAACGTCACGCCTTAAGGGTAGCCGCGTCCCCCCGGAGCGAGATCCTGCGATTCTACAGCACGTCGTGTCGGAACTCTTCCCGGATCATGGCACTTTTGAGTGGCCTGCACCGGATCGGGTCGATTGGGGGCAGACAACGCAGGAGCCAGTGAGGGAGGTATCGGATGAGGAGCTCTTGGCGA
>NW_026525153.1:155000-175000 GCF_943734705.1 Anopheles coustani | reverse complement strand
CAGCGTGGACCAGGGGAGAACTGAACTTTATACTTCACACCACAGTATTGAGTAATGTGCCCTCTTCCACATAGGGCAAGCTGGAATGTTCCATTTTACCCAGGACGGCCGAAGCGGCGTGGACCAGTGGAGGACTACACAATCATGAGGTTTGATATCGACTTGTGTGTTTCAATAGGATACCGATGGTATGGTTTGAACCGATTTGATTTAGCCATTCTGAAGTCATCACTTGGTTGAAGCGCTGAACTAGGGAGGCATCGTTTACATATATATTGGTTTTCGCATGCTCTACTAGGTTAATGTCATGAGGTTGGCTATCGAGCATGCCCAAGTGATGACTTGATTGTGTGCTTGCTTGAATTCTTCACATTTCATACCATCGGTTAGTTGTCGAATCATTCCTCGATCATAACCTTCGTTCTTGGTTCATGTATGCTCTCTTCCACATAGGGCAAGCTAGAATTAACTATCTTACCCAGGACCGCCGAAGCAGCGTGGACCAGGGGAGAACTATACTTTGTCTTGTATGCCCTCTTCCACATAGGGCAAGCTAGAACTAACTATCTTACCCAGGACCGCCGAAGCAGCGTGGACCAGTGGAGGACTATACTTTGTTCATAACACCACAGTATTGAGTAATGTGCCCTCTTCCACATAGGGCAAGCTAGAATGAACTATCTTACCCAGGACCGCCGGAGCAGTGTGGACCAGTGGAGGACTACACAATCATGAGGTTTGATATCGACTTGTGTGTTTCAATAGGGTACCGATGGTATGTTTTGAACCGATTTGATTTAGCCATTCTGAAGTCATCACTTGGTTGAAGCGCTGAACTAGGGAGGGGCATCGTTTACATATATATTGGTTTTCGCATGCTCTACTAGGTTAATGTCATAGGGTTGGCTATCGAGCATGCCCAAGTGATGACTTGATTGTGTGCTTGCTTGAATTCTTCACATTTCATACCATCGGTTAGTTGTCGAATCATTCCTCGATCATAACCTTCGTTCTTGGTTCATGTATGCTCTCTTCCACATAGGGCAAGCTAGAATTAACTATCTTACCCAGGACCGCCGAAGCAGCGTGGACCAGGGGAGAACTATACTTTGTCTTGTATGCCCTCTTCCACATAGGGCAAGCTAGAACTAACTATCTTACCCAGGACCGCCGAAGCAGCGTGGACCAGTGGAGGACTATACTTTGTTCATTACACCACAGTATTAAGTATGGTGTCCTCTTCCACATAGGGCAAGCTAGAACTAACTATCTTACCCAGGACCGCCGAAGCAGTGTGGACCAGGGGAGGACTATACTTTATACTTCACACACTAGCCATACTGAAGTCATCACTTGGTTGAAGCGCTGAACTACGGCGGGGTAATCGTTTACAGGTTATAATCATATAGCTGCATGCTCATTAGTAGATAATGGAATATTGTATGGCAATATGAGCATGCCCAAGTGATGACTTTGTTTCAAGCTCAACAGGTAGGGTATTGAGTCCTCTTCCACATAGGGCAAGCTAGAATGAACTATCTTACCCAGGACCGCCGGAGCAGCGTGGACCAGTGGAGGACTCTATACTTTATACTTCACACCACAGTATTGAGTACGACTTGCATAAAGCCCCTAATGAGAACCACGAGGGCTCTCTCAATGTAGAACCACGAGGGCTCTAGTACCGATTCTCTCGGTACGGCTTGGTCCGTGTTCCTTTATGCTTGTACTCTAAGTATTAAGTATTGTGTCCTCTTCCACATAGGGCAAGCTAGAACTAACTATCTTACCCAGGACCGCCGAAGCAGTGTGGACCAGGGGAGGACTATACTTTATACTTCACACACTAGCCATACTGAAGTCATCACTTGGTGGGGGTGAACTACGGCGGTATCTATCGTTTTGGTTCGGTCTATATAGGGTCGCTTGCATGCTCATTCGAATATAATGTAATTGTGTATGGCAATATGAGCATGCCCAAGTGATGACTTTGTTTCAAGCTCAACAGGTAGGGTATTGAGTCCTCTTCCACATAGGGCAAGCTAGAATGAACTATCTTACCCAGGACCGCCGGAGCAGCGTGGACCAGTGGAGGACTCTATACTTTATACTTCACACCACAGTATTGAGTACTTCTTGCATAAAGCCCCTAATGAGAACCACGAGGGCTCTCTCAATGTAGAACCACAAGGGCTCTAGTACCGATTCTCTCGGTACGGCTTGGTCCGTGTTCCTTTATGCTTGTACTCTTAGAAAGTCTCAACCCGGAGGTCTTGACTTTGATTGTCATAGTTGGACTACGACGGGGCATCCGACCATTGCTGATCGAACACCCCTGATTCACCATCTTTCGGGTAGGCGGTACGCGTACCTCCGGACGCGGAAGTCTCAACCCGGAGGTCTTGACTTTGATTGTCATAGTTGGACTACGACGGGGTATCCGACTCATCGAATACCCCAGAAGCACACCATCTTTCGGGTAGGCGGTACGCGTACCTCCGGACGCGGAAGTCTCAACCCGGAGGTCTTGACTTTGATTGTCATAGTTGGACTACGACGGGGTATCCGACTCATCGAATACCCCAGAAGCACACCATCTTTCGGGTAGGCGGTACGC
This sequence comes from Anopheles coustani, assembly GCF_943734705.1. Classification (NCBI taxonomy): domain Eukaryota; kingdom Metazoa; phylum Arthropoda; class Insecta; order Diptera; family Culicidae; genus Anopheles; species Anopheles coustani. The sequence continues at coordinate 172,383 of NW_026525153.1, read as the reverse complement.
GTACCTCCGGACGCGGAAAGTCTCAACCCGGAGGTCTTGACTTTGGTTGTCATAGTTGGACTATGACGGGGCATCCGACCATTGCTGATCGAACACCCCTGTTACACCATCTTTCGGATAGGCGGTGCGCGACACCACCGACGCGGAAAGTCTCAACCCGGAGGTCTTGACTTTGTATTGTTGGATAGTCCTCTTCCACTATAGGGCAAGCTGGAAATATTCCATTTTACCCAGGACTGCCGAGGCAGCGTGGACCAGGGGAGAACTTCACGGAATCTTCAGGCATCCATGATTGCCATAGTGCGTAAGCCGCCGCTGTGCGCGTCAACTCGTTCCCCGTGAGGAGGAGTCTAGCCGCCGCTAAAAGACGAAGCATTAAGTGTCCTCATTCCACTATAGGGCAAGCTAGAATTAACTATCTTACCCAGGACCGCCGAAGCAGCGTGGACCAGGCGAGGACTATACTTTATACTTCACACCACAGTATTGAGTACGACTTGCATAAAGCCCCTAATGAGAACCACGAGGGCTCTCTCAATGTAGAACCACGAGGGCTCTAGTACCGATTCTCTCGGTACGGCTTGGTCCGTGTTCCTTTATGCTTGTACTCGCGGAAAGTCTCAACCCGGAGGTCTTGACTTTGATTGTCATAGTTGGACTACGACGGGGCATCCGACCATTGCTGATCGAACACCCCTGATTCACCATCTTTCGGATAGGAGGTGCGCCCACCTCCGACGCGGAAGTCTCAACCCGGAGGTTCGGACTTAGAGTTTTTCCCATTTAAAAGTTTTTCTCTTAGCCATACTGAAGTCATCACTTGGTGAACGATTGAACTAGGGCGGGTTAATCGTTTATAGGTATCATGTGGTTTGCATGCTCTCTTAGGTTAAGGTCATGTGGTTGGCTATCGAGCATGCCCAAGTGATGACTTTGTTTCACGCTTGCTTGATTTCTTCATGATTCCCTGTTATATAGTGTAATCATTCGAGAACAGGGAATCTTTGGTTTTGCTCAACAGGTATTGGATGTCAACTTGGTATCTAGATCGCATTAAGTCTCAACCCTTAGGTTCGGACTTGTATAGTGACATCTTGTTACGGTCTTGAGTCTCAACCCGCAGGTTCGGACTACTTAGTGTTTGATCGAATATAATATGGCAACTTGTGCCTAAGTCTCAACCCGCAGGTTCGGACTTCTGTTTATTTGGCCAATGTATGTATAAGGCAACTTGTGCCTAAGTCTCAACCCGCAGGTTCGGACTTGTGTATTTGTTCGAAGTCATGTATAAGGCAACGTGTGCCTAAGTCTCAACCCGCAGGTTCGGACTTGTTAGTGTTTCGTCAACTTTCATATGGCAACTTGTGCCTAAGTCTCAACCCGCAGGTTCGGACTTGTGTATTTGTTCGAAGTCATGTATAAGGCAACTTGTGCCTAAGTCTCAACCCGCAGGTTCGGACTTGTGTATTTGTTCGAAGTCATGTATAAGGCAACGTGTGCCTAAGTCTCAACCCGCAGGTTCGGACTTGTTAGTGTTTCGTCAACTTTCATATGGCAACTTGTGCCTGAGTCTCAACCCGCAGGTTCGGACTTCTATAGTGTTTCGTCAATTATCATATGGCAACTTGTGCCGAAGTCTCAACCCGCAGGTTCGGACTTCTGGAAGGATCACTTGGCCACTAATGATCCTTCCGCAGGTTCACCTACGGAAACCTTGTTACGACTTTTACTTCCTCTAAATCATCAAGTTCGGTCAACTTCGATAAAGCAGACGCGGTTCACGAGGATCCAGCGAACGATCATCTCCAAAGACCTCACTAAATAATCCATCGGTAGTAGCGACGGGCGGTGTGTACAAAGGGCAGGGACGTATTCAACGCTGGCTGATGACCAGCACTTACTAGAAGTTCCGAGTTCATATGGACCATTGCAATCCATAATCCCTACTAAGTGAGTATTTGAGTGATTTCCCGTTCCTCTCGGAATAGGAGACACGCTGCTACCCACATTGTAGCACGCGTGTAGCCCAGAACATCTAAGGGCATCACGGACCTGTTATCGCTCGATCTCATTTTGCTAAACACAAATTGTCCTGCTAAGCAGCGTACCGTAAGTGCACTTGCGCACACGAACAGCGAAGGTGTCAGGTCATACTCCACCGAAAGGTCCTAACCCGTTCCAATCGGCATCGACGCATTAACGCTGACTGCGTTCTAGTTAGCATATGTGAGTCACGTTCGTTATCGGAATTAACCAGACAAATCAATCCACGAACTAAGAACGGCCATGCACCACTACCCTTAAATTTGAGAAAGAGCTATTAATCTGTCTCACCTCCATAAGTTCGGACCTGGTAAGTTTTCCCGTGTTGAGTCAAATTGAACCGCAAGCTCCATTTCATTGTGGTGCCCTTCCGTCAATTCCTTTAAGTTTCAACTTTGCAACCATACTTCCCCCGGAACCTGACTTTGGTTTCCCGGAAGCTACTGAGAGCACCTGGTTGTAGCGTCTCCCAATTGCTAGTTGGCATCGTTTACGGTTAGAACTAGGGCGGTATCTAATCGCCTTCGATCCTCTAACTTTCGTTCTTGATTAAAGAAAGCATCCTTGACAAATGCCTTCGCTTTAGTTAGTCTTACGACGGTCTACGAATTTCACCTCTCGCGCCGTAATACTAGTGTCCCCAACTACTTCTGTTAATCATTACCTCCGGTCTGAGTACAAACCAATGAAAGATTAGACCAAGGTCGTATTCCATTATTCCATGCAAGATTATTCTAGGGCGTTTGGGCACCCTGCTTTAAGCACTCTAATTTGTTCAAGGTAAACGTGAGCGGTCGAGCTCTATGTTACACTTGCACCCGTTGAAGGGCACACCATGACACAGACTTGGTGCCCTACCACACCATTGAGTCGCAACCAGATTCCGACTTGGCCCACCGACCACGGGTTGACCGGGTCGGCGGAGCCGGACTGTGTTGGACAAGTATCAACTTCGAACGTTTTAACCGCAACAATTTTAATATACGCTAGTGGAGCTGGAATTACCGCGGCTGCTGGCACCAGACTTGCCCTCCACTTGATCCTCGTAGAAGGATTTATGCTCTACTCATTCCAATTATGAAACATCATTAAAGAGTTTCATATTGTTATTTCTCGTCACTACCTCCCCGTCCCGGGATTGGGTAATTTACGCGCCTGCTGCCTTCCTTGGATGTGGTAGCCATTTCTCAGGCTCCCTCTCCGGAATCGAACCCTGATTCCCCGTTACCCGTTGCAACCATGGTAGTCCTCTATACTACCATCCATAGTTGATAGGGCAGATATTTGCGAGATCTGTCGTCGGTGCGAGACCATACGATCAGCATCATTATCCAGACTTCAACTCAATGACACGGAGAACCCGCGATTGGTTTGACTAATAAGTGCACCAGTTCCCGCGAGGGTCCTGGCATGTTGCATGTATTAGCTCTAGATTTTCCACAGTTATCCAAGTAACTAGGTTGATGATCTCGTAAATTATAGCTGTTATACTGAGCCTTATGCGGTTTCACATTAAATCTGTTTGTACTTAGACATGCATGGCTTAACCTTTGAGACGAGCGTATATTACTGGTAGGATCAACCAGAATTCCGACTTTGCGTTCGAATGTTCATTGTCCCATTGCACCCGGAGGAGCAAACACCACGTTCTATATGTTGTCAAGTCCGGTAGCACACGGGAGGCGAGCCCCCGTGCGAACCTCATTGCCCTCGTATCACACACACCCGATGCACCGGACAGGCACTTGAGCGGCATTCGACTCCGCTAAGCGCTCGTGCGCCCGATTGTGCATGCGCTGACGGGGCCTTCATACCCCTACCACAGCGACCTTATGCCAAACTTCCATGAATACTTAGGTGAGCTGACAAGGGCCTTCATTTCCCTACCATCAACTAAAGGACACGCTAGGCGCGTCCGATCATTGCAACTGCGGGGCTTTCATACCCCAATCACCACAGTACGCAATTCACCAGAGTTTAATCACAACCCCCCCGGACATGGCACACTATTAACTTGCAACAAAACTTAGTGTGTGCCGGGCACATCGGTTCCACAAAATCATTCCCGATGTACCCCAATTGGGGTTGTGAACGCATCCATGGTCCTCTGACACACCCAACCAAGCGTGGATACTACATACCTCAAACACCCAGTACACTAACAGACAAATCAATATATGGTTGCTTTCCCCCAGACATTTGCCAATCACTTGGCACCCGGACGGGAACTCGCTCCTGATTGCGCCATTGCCACCCATTTGCCAAGAGCGAGTTCTGTATGTAGATTTCATTTGGAAAGACAACCGTGTACTGGATATTCTATCCGACGATTACAGATGACGAGTACGAGACTCGACTACACTCACGGATAATACATTTTGGGTCGAGATTGCTTTCGGGGTTTTCGATTGGTCTTGCGCTTGTAAACGTATAACTTTGACTTGTGGTAACCTCGGTATGTTAGTCGATCACGTGGTTGTGAACTGGGTAGGGGTGAGCAATCTGTTCACTTGCACTCTGGGTAGGAATATGGTGAGCGCTATAGGTTAAAGATCATGGTATGGTTCCATCGTGATGACTTTCGCTAGATAGTAGGATGTTTGGATAGTTATAACGTTTTTGGCCATTTGTTCATAGTGTTCGGTTCATTGAGGAATTCGATTGGTCTTTGCTTCACACACGTGGTCGATCACTTGGATGTGAACTAGGGTGAGAATAAGGTGTTCACTAGTGCTCTTAGGTTTTGGATCAGTACTGAGCACTTGATTGGTTTCGCATAATATGTATCCATAGTGATGACTCTTTCCAGCTTAAGATTTCGTTACCAGTTTCGAATCCTCCCCACGTTCGCTTTTACTTGGTTAGGTTTTCGAGTGTAGATTTGAAAGCAATCTCATGTATGTATCCCATCTGATATAAGCCACTGACAGTTCATGTCACCTCGTTCAACTCTCGCTGGGTCACAGAAGTATGTTACTGCGCCCATTATCCCTACTCGGATAGGTTCGGTTCGTTCGTTTTATACTACGGTGAGTAAACTCAATTTGTGCATCGCATAGCCATGGAAAGCAAGCTTTCGCGGGCCTCTTCGACTGTTTTGATACGAGCTGTGCCCGTGATGCTTGTCATCCCAGGATACTAGACCCCTTTGGACGACCGCATGACCATCAGAAAGTAAATTCCACGTTCGATTTGGGGTGTGAACCCCGAACATAAAGTCTTTGTGTAGAACCACGAGGGCTCTATAGTACCGATTCTCTCGGTACGCTTGGTCCGTGTTCCTTTATGTTCGTACTCTTGTGTGTTTAATATTCATGTTCGATTTGGGATATTTGCTACTGTCACCGTTTGAGTACTATGGGGCTTGAACCCCTAACATAAAGTCTTTGTGTAGAACCACGAGGGCTCTATAGTACCGATTCTCTCGGTACGCTTGGTCCGTGTTCCTTTATGTTTGTACTCTTGTGTGTATAATATTCATGTTCGGTTTGGGATATTTGCTACTTTCACCAGGGTCCCGTTCTTCATACAAGTCTGCCTTGCTAATGTGGTAACTTTTTAGTGTAGTTCTGACATTCCAATTTTGGGACTTAGCCGATTTTTCATATATTTCCATATGACCCATAGGGTCCCTTTCTTCATACAAGCTTGCCTAGGGCGATCGGTCAAAACTCGTCTTACTATTCGATTGGTCTTCGCACTTTCACCCTAGGCAGTTCGCCTAGGTCTGTCTTCTTGAGGAGGCCAAAACCCGAAATAAGGAGGTCCGGCCGACCCAGAAACCTCCCCTGTCTGAACTACACTAACCCGATTTTTCAGGGTCCTCAGCGCCATACAACTTTGCCTAGGTCACTTGTACCCTTGACTTAGGCCATCTGACTTGGTCCGTGTTTCTTCCTAGGGTTCACCTAGGTACTTTGCCTTGCTTCATGTGGTAACTTTTTAGTGTAGTTCTGACATCCCAATTTTGGGACTTAGCCGATTTTTCATGTATTTCCATATGACCCGTAGGGTCCCTTTCTTCATACAAGCTTGCCTAGGGCGATCGGTCAAAACTTGTCTTACTATTCGATTGGTCTTCACACTTGCACCCTAGGCAGTTTGCCTAGGTGTAGCTTCTTGAGGAGGTCAAAACCCGAAATAAGGAGGTCCGGCCGACCCAAAAACCTACCCTGTCTGAACTACACTAACCAGATTTTTCAGGGTCCTCACCGTCATACAACTTTCCCTAGGTCACGTGAACTCTTGACTTAGGCCATCTGACTTGGTCCGTGTTTCTTCCTAGGGTTCACCTAGGTAGTTTGCCTTGCTTGGTGTGGTAACATTTGAGTGTAGTTCTGACATCCCCATTTTGGGACTTAGCCGATTTTTCGTAAAATACCATATGACCCATCAGGGTCCTTGCCTTCATATAAGTTTGCCTTGCTTGGTGTGGTAACATTTGAGTGTAGTTCTGACATCCCCATTTTGGGACTTAGCCGATTTTTCGTAAAATACCATATGACCCATCAGGGTCCTTGCCTTCATATAAGTTTGCCTTGCTTGGTGTGGTAACATTTGAGTGTAGTTCTGACATCCCCATTTTGGGACTTAGCCGATTTTTCGTAAAATACCATATGACCCATCAGGGTCCTTTGCTTCATATAAGTTTGCCTTGCTTGGTGTGGTAACATTTGAGTGTAGTTCTGACATCCCCATTTTGGGACTTAGCCGATTTTTCGTAAAATACCGTTTGACCCATCAGGGTCCTTTGCTTCATATAAGTTTGCCTTGCTTGGTGTGGTAACATTTGAGTGTAGTTCTGACATCCCCATTTTGGGACTTAGCCGATTTTTCGTAAAATACCATATGACCCATCAGGGTCCTTGCCTTCATATAAGTTTGCCTTGCTTGGTGTGGTAACATTTGAGTGTAGTTCTGACATCCCCATTTTGGGACTTAGCCGATTTTTCGTAAAATACCATATGACCCATCAGGGTCCTTGCCTTCATATAAGTTTGCCTTGCTTGGTGTGGTAACATTTGAGTGTAGTTCTGACATCCCCATTTTGGGACTTAGCCGATTTTTCGTAAACTACCATATGACCCATCAGGGTCCTTTGCTTCATATAAGTTTGCCTTGCTTGGTGTGGTAACATTTGAGTGTAGTTCTGACATCCCCATTTTGGGACTTAGCCGATTTTTCGTAAAATACCATATGACCCATCAGGGTCCTTGCCTTCATATAAGTTTGCCTTGCTTGGTGTGGTAACATTTGAGTGTAGTTCTGACATCCCCATTTTGGGACTTAGCCGATTTTTCGTAAAATACCATATGACCCATCAGGGTCCTTTGCTTCATATAAGTTTGCCTTGCTTGGTGTGGTAACATTTGAGTGTAGTTCTGACATCCCCATTTTGGGACTTAGCCGATTTTTCGTAAAATACCATATGACCCATCAGGGTCCTTTGCTTCATATAAGTTTGCCTTGCTTGGTGTGGTAACATTTGAGTGTAGTTCTGACATCCCCATTTTGGGACTTAGCCGATTTTTCGTAAAATACCGTTTGACCCATCAGGGTCCTTTGCTTCATATAAGTTTGCCTTGCTTGGTGTGGTAACACATGAGTGTAGTTCTGACATCCCCATTTTGGGACTTAGCCGATTTTTCGATCAATACCATATGACCCATCAGGGTCCTTTGCTTCATATAAGTTTGCCTTGCTTGGTGTGGTAACATTTGAGTGTAGTTCTGACATCCCCATTTTGGGACTTAGCCGATTTTTCGTAAAATACCATATGACCCATCAGGGTCCTTTGCTTCATATAAGTTTGCCTTGCTTGGTGTGGTAACATATGAGTGTAGTTCTGACATCCCCATTTTGGGACTTAGCCGATTTTTCGTAAAGTACCATATGACCCATCAGGGTCCTTTGCTTCATATAAGTTTGCCTTGCTTGGTGTGGTAACATTTGAGTGTAGTTCTGACATCCCCATTTTGGGACTTAGCCGATTTTTCGTAAAATACCATATGACCCATCAGGGTCCTTTGCTTCATATAAGTTTGCCTTGCTTGGTGTGGTAACATATGAGTGTAGTTCTGACATCCCCATTTTGGGACTTAGCCGATTTTTCGTAAAGTACCATATGACCCATCAGGGTCCTTTGCTTCATATAAGTTTGCCTTGCTTGGTGTGGTAACATTTGAGTGTAGTTCTGACATCCCCATTTTGGGACTTAGCCGATTTTTCGATCCATCCTATATGACCCATCAGGGTCCTTTTTCTTCATATAAGTTTCCCAAGACTTAGTGCTTTTTACCTTTGGACACCAATATCACCCTTACGGGTTTCTTTGATCTTCTCACTTTGTATTGACCAAATGTAGGTCTTGCCATGCCAAACATATAATTGTTCTACACCAAGTCTCTATCTCGTACCGCCAGCTCGGTACATTCGATCAACCTGCCCTTAAGGCACCCGGGACTTAGCCATTTTTTCACATTTTTCATGATTTTGAGGCAACTTTTCTCGACTTTGTCACCTTATATCACCAAGATCCTTTCCCTTTAGCGCTTCACTCTGTTCGTATGATATTTAGCGCTGACTATCACCTTTCTATCGCTGACCTCAACTTCTTATTCGGTGCCATAGAGCCAGAGATTTTTGGTGTATGCTGTTATAAGGGAAGTTTGTCACTTTTTCAAAGGCCCACTTTGGGACGCCCATATCTCACCTTCACGTATCTTCGATCTTCTTGTCGTCTATGGACGAAACTTAGGTCTTGTATTGGCCAACTTATAAATGTTCTACGGCCAAGCCGTATCTCTTACCGCCAGCCCGGTATTCATGGACTTAGTCGGATTTTCGCCTCTCGTGGTAACAATTTCTGACTTTGACTCACAATAACACCCGAACGGTCACATGCTAGCGCTTTGCTTGGTAGGAATTATAGTTAGCGCTACCTTTTCTCTTTCCATCGATACCTTGTTCGTTCCATTCCATGCCATACAGCCGAAGTTATGATGTTTCCCGTTTTCCATATCATGTGGAGCTTATGCTCTGGGAAAACCATCTAACACCTGTACCACCCTTTTGGGTACCACCGATCTCGTCACTATGTTCGGGCCAAATATAGGTTATAACATGCCCAACATATAATTGTTCTACACCAAGTCTCTATCCCTTACCGCCTGCTCGGTATTTTACTCGTAAGTCCAAATTTCACAACTTGTACTTTTTGGCCCAATGTACTCGAGTTTCAATTTTGGTAACATTTTTCGACTTTGACACTTAATAACTTCCAAATCATGCTAGTTAGCGCTTTGCTTTCTTCTAGTCGTATCTAGCGCTGGGTGTTACCTTTCCAAAACATATCCTAGCTTAACAATCCATGCCATACAGCCGGAGCTATACGGTGCACAAGTCAAATCCATTTTAGCCATGTTTCATTTTTGCCAATTTTTGACCACTCGTATCACCCTTCCAGAGTGGTCCGATCTTCTCGCTGTCTATGGACGACTTTTAGGTCTCGTAGAGGCAAACTTATAAGTATTCTACGTCAACCCGCTATCTCTTACCGCCTGCTCGGTATTCTTGGTCTTGTGTGATTTTTGGAAATTTTGGTATTATTTTTCCACTTTGTCGCTTAATAACTCAGTTTTGCTCAACACTTAGCGCTTCGGTTGTTTGGGATTATAGTTAGCGCTCGGTTCGACCTTTCCAACACTGATCTTAGCTTGTCGATCCGTTCCATACAGCCTGAGTTATTCGCGATACCGTGTTTCAACCCATTTCTCAAGTCTCGTTTTGGTCCAACTTTGAACCATCCATATCACCCTGATGGGTACCTCCGATCTTCTCGCTCTATATTGGCCAAAGTTAGGTCTTGTGGTAACGTACTTATGATTGTTCTACGCCGTGTTCGTAGCTCTTATCGTTCGCCCGCTATTTTCGATCATAAGGTGAATTTTCGCCTCTAAACCACCATTTTTCACCTTTGCCCTCTAATATGACCGACTTGCTCAACACCTAGCGCTTCCCTTGGTAGGACACATAGCTAGCGCTCGTCAAGACCTTTCCAACGCATATCCAAGCTTTCCGATCCGAGCCATACAGCCTGAGCTATAGGCGATACCGTTTTTCCCATTTTCTTGGTCACATGCACTTTAGGGTACCCCTTTTTGCCTTTGACCCTTAATACCTCCTCCGGGTCACTAGTAGGCGCTCAGCTTGGTAGGAAACATAGCTAGAGCAGGCCTTCACCTTTCCAAAACTGCCGAAAGTGTATCGATCCGACATCTAGAACCAAAGTTATGGTCATTCCCATCATGCTCTACTTTCATGGTCAACCTCCACCAAGCACACCTAGGTTGGACCAACTTTCACCAACTCATCTCGAACCCCAAATTTGCTTCGACCTACTAGGTTTCCCTAGTAAAGTGGTCAAAACATCCATTACAACACGACTGGTCTTTCTGGTGGTCGACCTAGGCGACTTTGTTCGACGACCACCACCCCATGGAACTAAAAGACGTCCCTTGATACGGACCACCGATACATTTTCCGGCCTGTCTAAACTACACTCATCGAAATTTTTTTGGGTCCCCACCGTCATACAAGTTTGCCTAGGTCAAGTTTTTCTTCCGGATCGGCCGCGGACCTCACTTTTCATTATCTAGGGAGGCCATAGGGCCCCAAAAGGGGTTTTTTAAAATTTTCGACACTTTCGACTTCGGTCGGATTTTTTCCGATTTTGGTCCGACCTAGGGACTTGGTGGTCCAAGGAGCCTCGGGACCAAACTTTTTTCTCAGGGGTCCCTACCTCCATACAACTTTGCCTAGGTCAATTTTTTGGTCCAAATCGACCGCGGATTTCACTTTTCAATATCTGGGGCTCGTGTAGAGTCCGAATATGAGGTTTTCTCATTTTTCGACATTTTCGACTTTTTTCGACTTTTTTCGGGTTTTTCGACCTAGGGGTCCGCCGAACAAATTTTGGGTCAAAAATTTTTATTGAACTAGTCGAAAGTACGCAAAAAGATAAGACTTTTTGCCGAAGACACCATGCCCCGGAACCGACTCCTTCCCCTTCAAAGTTGGGGACAAACGTGATTTTTGAAACTTTTCCTTAGGGAGCCAAAGACTTAGAAAATTTTCAAATTCTCGATTTTTCGATTGCGAGCTAGCGCTTTGCGGTCTTCGGCAATGTTGTAGATCTCGACGAGATAAGACTTTTTGGTCAAGGGACATTTTGCCCTCCGACCCCTCCTTCCCCCCGCAAATCGCCCCCCAAAGTGCAATTTTTGCATTTTCACCTCTTTGCACGCACTGTTCGGCCCAAATGGCCACTTTCTATGGGTCTGAGCGCTTTGCAGTCTTCGGCAAACTTTTAGAGCGTACCAAGCCCTAATTATAATTGTTCTACACCACCTTCGTACCTCTTCATCCCTGGCCGCTATTCGCGTACCAAGGTAATTTTTGTTCATTTTGTCAACATTTTTCATCTTTGACTGCTTATATCGGCCTTGCCATGAACCGATAGCGCTTCGCTGTGTTCTAACGTAAGTTAGTACTACTCTTTACCTTTCCAAATCATATCTTAGGTTGCCATTTGCTTGCGTACAGCCGGAGCTATGAGCGATACCGTAAAAAGTACCGAAACTTGGAAAAATCCTTTGATCGCCCATATCCCCCCTTTGGGGGCCAGATATCGAAAAAAGTTCTGATTCAAAAAGTTGCGCATTAACGTGTTCTAGTTATGCCTAGAACATTTCACTTCGCTAGCTGGCCTGCAACTTAGCCGTAATTGGGATTTTAGGGTGTTCTTGGAGGGCCCATTTCCTGCGACTTGGTATCTTTTGGGCCCAATGTTTCTCTGATATCTCCACGAGTTTTCCAGATAGCCTTTTTAAACTTTCAGGGTGCCTAGAACACCTCAAGACCTTTCCAACGCTATGCCGTTTGCCTCGCTCGGACATCTACAGCCAAAGTTATTCGAGGTACACGGTACCTTACCCTGTTTTCTCAGTACTTGGTCGAAAATTTCGATCAGCCATATGACCGACTTGGACAACCCTGAGCGGGTTGGCCCCATATAACTAAACTTTCGTCTCGTGGAGGCAAACTTATAAATATTCCACGTCAACTCGCTATCTCGTACCGCCTTGACGGTATACTTGGTCCAAGGGCCATTTCCAGCGACTTGGTCGCAATTTCGCTCTAAGTTTCGCTAATACCTTCGTCCGTGGACATGGTGATTTTTTGTTCGTATTTTTCCTTGATAGTCCCACTCAAGACTATTCCATACCAGAGCCAAGCGTCCCGCTAAGTGCCATACAGCCTGAGCAGTAATTCATGAAAGGTACCTCTACCAGTTTTTGCCATACTTGGGTACAAACTTTGGATCGCCCATATCTCCACTTTGGAGGCCAGCCAGCACCTTGGCCCCGTATACTTTTTTGTTGGTCATACCATGCACCAAATATAATTGTTCTACGCCAACTTGCTATCTCTTCTCCAACTTGCCGTTATACTTGGTCCAAGTCCCATTTCATTCGTTTTTGGACCCATTTTGCTATATGTTTCACTAATAGCTTCGGCCATGGACAAGCTGATTTTCTATTTGTATTTTTCCTTGATAGTCCCACTCAAGACCATTCCAAAACACACCGCAGCTTGTCGCTCGGTGGCAAACTGACCGAGTTATAATTCATGAAAGGTACCTCAACTTGGTACACCACGTGGTCGGCCCAAACCATAAACCGACCAAACGACCGACTTGGAGCACCCTGACCGGGTTGGCCCCAAATAATGAAAGTTGCGTCTCTACACGCCCAACTTATGAATATTCTACGCCAAGTCGCTATCTCTTACCGGTAAGCCGGTATTCACCTTCCAAGGGGGATTTTGGTCAAGTGCCATTTCCTGCGACTTGGTCCCCGAATTGGACCATCATCACCTAATATCTCCGTGGTCTTTCAACTCAGCCTCATAAAACTTTCAGGGTAGATAGGTCTCCCCAAGACCTTTCCAACGGTGAGCCGTTTGCCTCGCTCGGCCATCTACAGCCGAAGTTATTAATGGTACTTGGTACCTTACCCTGTTTTTTCCATACTTGTTCGTACTTGGGTACAAACTTTGGATCGCCCATATCTCCACTTTGGAGGCCAGCCAGCACCTTGGCCCCATATACTTTTTTGTTGGTGATACCATGCACCAAATATAATTGTTCTACGCAAGCTTGCTATCTCTTCTCCAACTTGCGGTTATTTTTGACTCAAGTCCCATTTCCATAGTTTTTGGTACCAATTTGCTCTATGTTTCGCTAATAGCTTCGCCCAAGGACTTTGTGATTTTTTGTTCGCATTTTTCCTAAATAGTCCCACTCAAGACTATTCCAAATCACACCTTAGCTTGTCGGTCAGTGCCATACAGCCAGAGTTTTAATTCATGAAAGGTACATCACCTTGGTACACCACGTGGTCGGTCCAAACCATCAACCAACCATATGACCGACTTCGAGTCGAGCTAGCGGCTAGGCTCAATATAATGAAATGCGTGTCTTGATGCGGGCTACTGACGGTCTGAACAATGTAGCTCGCTAGCTCGTCTCTAAACTTGTGTTTTGGTCGAATATTGGGTGTTCATGTACCACTTCGGGTAACATGGACTTTGGTGCAACTTTACCACTTGTGCACTTAATAACTTCCCGGTCATTCAAGTCTTTGCCTTCATACTTTCAGGGTAGTTAGGTCTCGTCGAGACCTTTCCATACATATGCCAAACTCATCGATCGGACATCTATAGCCCGAGTTATTCGCGGTACACCGTACCTTACCCTGTTTTTTCCTCAATTGGGTACAAACCTTGGAACACCCATATCGCCCCTTTAGAGACTAGCTGGCACGTTGGCCTCATATAATGATAAGTGCACCTCTACTAGGGCTACTGACGGTCAGAACATTTCAACTTGCTAGCTCGGGCCCACACTTGTGTTTTTCTCGAATATATGGTTCAAGTGTGCCACTTTGGGCACTTTTGGACATTTTGTCCCCACACAACTTTCTTGCCTTGGTAGATAGGGTCTTGTGATCTTGGGCAAAAAGATGCACCAAGATAAAGTCTAACTTTCGTTCTTGTACCGCAAAGCGCTATCTCAAACACCCGAGGAGATAGAAAGTGATTATGTTCGGTATATCGGTCTTCCATGGCCTACTATGGTAAACCCCTGCAGGTATGCAACCGAAGGTGCTTGATACATGTATTTGGTGCAATATCGGTGCAAAGTAGGTGTTTCCTTGATCGGGCTATAACTTTCTTGGTTGATGTTGGATTGCTTTGCGGTCTTCGGGGGATAGTTAGGGAACATGTTGGCCAACATTTCCTTATTCCTCAGCCTGGCCGTACCTCTTACCGTCTAGGCGGTATACATGCTCTAAGTTGGAACTTGTGTTCCTTTGGGTAACTTCTCTGACTTTGACGCTTAATAACTTTCGTTCATATGCAGTCTAAGCTCTGCAACTCTCAGGAAAGCTAGTACTACTCATTTCCTTTCCATATCAGTCTTTGGCTTGTCGATCCGATGTCTACAGCCTTACTTATTCACGTTCCCTGTGAAGGTAGGTTTTTGACCATTTTCCAGTTCATGTGGTAACATTCCCAGACTTTGCCGGCTTTCTCTTCATGTGGTAACTTGCTTGCTCATGTGGTAACTTGGAAGTGTATTTCTGACAGACCCAATCTGGGACTTAGCCGATTTTTCTCTGCATATTATATGGATCCATCACTAGGCCATCTTGCTTGCTCATGTGGTAACTTGGAAGTGTATTTCTGACAGACCCAATCTGGGACTTAGCCGATTTTTCTCTTCATATCATATGGATCCATCACTAGGCCATCTTGCTTGCTTGTGTGGTAACTTGATAGTGTATGTCTGACAGACCCAATCTGGGACTTAGCCGATTTTTCTCTTCATATCATATGGATCCATCACTAGGCCATCTTGCTTGCTTGTGTGGTAACTTGGAAATGTATTTCTGACAGACCCAATCTGGGACTTAGCCGATTTTTCTCTTCATATTATATGGATCCTGGACTTAGCCGATTTTTCTCTTCATATCATATGGATCCATCACTAGGCCATCTTGCTTGCTTGTGTGGTAACTTGGAAGTGTATTTCTGACAGACCCAATCTGGGACTTAGCCGATTTTTCTCTTCATATTATATGGATCCTGGACTTAGCCGATTTTTCTCTTCATATCATATGGATCCATCACTAGGCCATCTTGCTTGCTTGTGTGGTAACTTGGAAGTGTATTTCTGACAGACCCAATCTGGGACTTAGCCGATTTTTCTCTTCATATTATATGGATCCTGGACTTAGCCGATTTTTCTCTTCATATCATATGGATCCATCACTAGGCCATCTTGCTTGCTTGTGTGGTAACTTGGAAGTGTATTTCTGACAGACCCAATCTGGGACTTAGCCGATTTTTCTCTTCATATCATATGGATCCATCACTAGGCCATCTTGCTTGCTTGTGTGGTAACTTGGAAGTGTATTTCTGACAGACCCAATCTGGGACTTAGCCGATTTTTCTCTTCATATTATATGGATCCTGGACTTAGCCGATTTTTCTCTTCATATCATATGGATCCATCACTAGGCCATCTTGCTTGCTTGTGTGGTAACTTGGAAGTGTATTGCTGACAGACCCAATCTGGGACTTAGCCGATTTTTCTCTTCATATTATATGGATCCTGGACTTAGCCGATTTTTCTCTTCATATCATATGGATCCATCACTAGGCCATCTTGCTTGCTTGTGTGGTAACTTGGAAGTGTATTTCTGACAGACCCAATCTGGGACTTAGCCGATTTTTCTCTTCATATCATATGGATCCATCACTAGGCCATCTTGCTTGCTTGTGTGGTAACTTGGAAGTGTATTTCTGACAGACCCAATCTGGGACTTAGCCGATTTTTCTCTTCATATTATATGGATCCTGGACTTAGCCGATTTTTCTCTTCATATCATATGGATCCATCACTAGGCCATCTTGCTTGCTTGTGTGGTAACTTGGAAGTGTATTTCAGACAGACCCAATCTGGGACTTAGCCGATTTTTCTCTTCATATTATATGGATCCATCACTAGGCCATCTTGCTTGCTTGTGTGGTAACTTGGAAGTGTATTTCCGACAGACCCAATCTGGGACTTAGCCGATTTTTCTCTTCATATCATATGGATCCATCACTAGGCCATCTTGCTTGCTTGTGTGGTAACTTGGAAGTGTATTTCTGACAGACCCAATCTCGGACTTAGCCGATTTTTCTCTTCATATCATATGGATCCATCAATACGCCATCTTGCTTGCTTGTGTGGTAACTTGGAAGTGTATGTCTGACAGACCCAATCTCGGACTTAGCCGATTTTTCTCTTCATATCATATGGATCAATCACTAGGCCATCTTGCTTGCTTGTGTGGTAACTTGAAAGTGTATGTCTGACAGACCCAATCTGGGACTTAGCCGATTTTTCTCTTCATATTATATGGATCCTGGACTTAGCCGATTTTTCTCTTCATATCATATGGATCCATCACTAGGCCATCTTGCTTGCTTGTGTGGTAACTTGGAAGTGTATTTCTGACAGACCCAATCTCGGACTTAGCCGATTTTTCTCTTCATATCATATGGATCAATCACTAGGCCATCTTGCTTGCTTGTGTGGTAACTTGGAAGTGTATGTCTGACAGACCCAATCTCGGACTTAGCCGATTTTTCTCTTCATATCATATGGATCAATCACTAGGCCATCTTGCTTGCTTGTGTGGTAACTTGAAAGTGTATGTCTGACAGACCCAATCTGGGACTTAGCCGATTTTTCTCTTCATATTATATGGATCCTGGACTTAGCCGATTTTTCTCTTCATATCATATGGATCCATCACTAGACCATCTTGCTTGCTTGTGTGGTAACTTGGAAGTGTATTTCTGACAGACCCAATCTGGGACTTAGCCAATTTTTCTCTTCATGTCATATGGATCCTTCACACGGCCTTCTTGCTTGCTTGTGTGGTAACTTGAAAGTGTATGTCTGACAGACCCAATCTGGGACTTAGCCGATTTTTCTCATCATATTATATGGATCCTGGACTTAGCCGATTTTTAGGTTATTATATATGGATCCTGGACTTAGCCGATTTTTCTCTTCATATAATATGGATCCTGGACTTAGCCGATTATTAGGTTATTATATATGGATCCTGGACTTAGCCGATTTTTCTCTTCATATAATACGGATCCTGGACTTAGCCGATTATTAGGTTATTATATATGGATCCTGGACTTAGCCGATATT
>NW_026525153.1:125000-147500 GCF_943734705.1 Anopheles coustani | reverse complement strand
CCATGACTGCCATAACGTAAGCCGCCGCTGTGCGCGTATACCCGTTCCCCGTAGGGAGGAGCAAGCCGCCGCTTAGAGACGAAGCATAAAGTGTCCTCATTCCACATAGGGCAAGCTGGATGAATCCATTTTACCCAGGACGGCCGAAGCGGCGTGGACCAGGGGAGAACTGAACTTTATGCTTCACACCACAGTAAGTCTTCGTGTCCTCTTCCACATAGGGCAAGCTAGAACTAACTATCTTACCCAGGACTGCCGAAGCAGCGTGGACCAGGGGAGGAACACACTTTTCATAGAAACGTAAGGCATCCATGACTGCCATAGTGCGTAAGCCGCCGCTGTGCGCGTAAACCCGTTCCCCGTAGGGAGGAGTCAAGCCGCCGCTTAGAGACGAAGTATGAAGTGTCCTCTTCCACATAGGGCAACCTAGAATGAACTATCTTACCCAGGACCGCCGAAGCAGCGTGGACCAGGGGAGAACTGAACTTTATACTTCACACCACAGTATTGAGTAATGTGCCCTCTTCCACATAGGGCAAGCTGGAATGTTCCATTTTACCCAGGACGGCCGAAGCGGCGTGGACCAGTGGAGGACTACACAATCATGAGGTTTGATATCGACTTGTGTGTTTCAATAGGATACCGATGGTATGGTTTGAACCGATTTGATTTAGCCATTCTGAAGTCATCACTTGGTTGAAGCGCTGAACTAGGGAGGCATCGTTTACATATATATTGGTTTTCGCATGCTCTACTAGGTTAATGTCATGAGGTTGGCTATCGAGCATGCCCAAGTGATGACTTGATTGTGTGCTTGCTTGAATTCTTCACATTTCATACCATCGGTTAGTTGTCGAATCATTCCTCGATCATAACCTTCGTTCTTGGTTCATGTATGCTCTCTTCCACATAGGGCAAGCTAGAATTAACTATCTTACCCAGGACCGCCGAAGCAGCGTGGACCAGGGGAGAACTATACTTTGTCTTGTATGCCCTCTTCCACATAGGGCAAGCTAGAACTAACTATCTTACCCAGGACCGCCGAAGCAGCGTGGACCAGTGGAGGACTATACTTTGTTCATAACACCACAGTATTGAGTAATGTGCCCTCTTCCACATAGGGCAAGCTAGAATGAACTATCTTACCCAGGACCGCCGGAGCAGTGTGGACCAGTGGAGGACTACACAATCATGAGGTTTGATATCGACTTGTGTGTTTCAATAGGGTACCGATGGTATGTTTTGAACCGATTTGATTTAGCCATTCTGAAGTCATCACTTGGTTGAAGCGCTGAACTAGGGAGGGGCATCGTTTACATATATATTGGTTTTCGCATGCTCTACTAGGTTAATGTCATAGGGTTGGCTATCGAGCATGCCCAAGTGATGACTTGATTGTGTGCTTGCTTGAATTCTTCACATTTCATACCATCGGTTAGTTGTCGAATCATTCCTCGATCATAACCTTCGTTCTTGGTTCATGTATGCTCTCTTCCACATAGGGCAAGCTAGAATTAACTATCTTACCCAGGACCGCCGAAGCAGCGTGGACCAGGGGAGAACTATACTTTGTCTTGTATGCCCTCTTCCACATAGGGCAAGCTAGAATGAACTATCTTACCCAGGACCGCCGGAGCAGCGTGGACCAGTGGAGGACTATACTTTGTTCATTACACCACAGTATTAAGTATGGTGTCCTCTTCCACATAGGGCAAGCTAGAATTAACTATCTTACCCAGGACCGCCGAAGCAGTGTGGACCAGGGGAGGACTATACTTTATACTTCACACACTAGCCAAATTGAAGTCATCACTTGGTTGAAGCACTGAACTAGGGCGAGTCTATCGTTTACTTTGCATTGGGATAATACGCTGCATGCTCTCTTAGGTTAATGTCATGTGATTGGCTATAGAGCATGCCCAAGTGATGACTTTGTTTCAAGCTCAACAGGTAGGGTATTGAGTCCTCTTCCACATAGGGCAAGCTAGAATTAACTATCTTACCCAGGACCGCCGGAGCAGCGTGGACCAGGGGAGAACTATACTTTGTCTTGTATGCCCTCTTCCACATAGGGCAAGCTAGAACTAACTATCTTACCCAGGACTGCAAAGCAGCGTGGACCAGTGGAGGACTATACTTTGTTCATTACACCACAGTATTAAGTATGGTGTCCTCTTCCACATAGGGCAAGCTAGAACTAACTATCTTACCCAGGACCGCCGAAGCAGTGTGGACCAGGGGAGGACTATACTTTATACTTCACACACTAGCCATACTGAAGTCATCACTTGGTTGAAGCGCTGAACTACGGCGGGGTAATCGTTTACAGGTTATAATCATATAGCTGCATGCTCATTAGTAGATAATGGAATATTGTATGGCAATATGAGCATGCCCAAGTGATGACTTTGTTTCAAGCTCAACAGGTAGGGTATTGAGTCCTCTTCCACATAGGGCAAGCTAGAATGAACTATCTTACCCAGGACCGCCGGAGCAGCGTGGACCAGTGGAGGACTCAATACTTTATACTTCACACCACAGTATTGAGTACGACTTGCATAAAGCCCCTAATGAGAACCACGAGGGCTCTCTCAATGTAGAACCACGAGGGCTCTAGTACCGATTCTCTCGGTACGGCTTGGTCCGTGTTCCTTTATGCATGTACTCGCAGAAAGTCTCAACCCGGAGGTCTTGACTTTGATTGTCATAGTTGGACTACGACGGGGCATCCGACCATTGCTGATCGAACACCCCTGATTCACCATCTTTCGGGTAGGCGGTACGCGTACCTCCGGACGCGGAAGTCTCAACCCGGAGGTCTTGACTTTGATTGTCATAGTTGGACTACGACGGGGCATCCGACCATTGCTGATCGAACACCCCTGATTCATCATCTTTCGGGTAGGCGGTGCGCGCACCTCCGACGCGGAAGTCTCAACCCGGAGGTCTTGACTTTGTATTGTCATAGTTGGACTACGACGGGGTATCCGACTCATCGAATACCCCAGAAGCACACCATCTTTCGGGTAGGCGGTACGCGTACCTCCGGACGCGGAAAGTCTCAACCCGGAGGTCTTGACTTTGGTTGTCATAGTTGGACTATGACGGGGCATCCGACCATTGCTGATCGAACACCCCTGTTACACCATCTTTCGGATAGGCGGTGCGCGACACCACCGACGCGGAAAGTCTCAACCCGGAGGTCTTGACTTTGTATTGTTGGATAGTCCTCTTCCACTATAGGGCAAGCTGGAAATATTCCATTTTACCCAGGACTGCCGAGGCAGCGTGGACCAGGGGAGAACTTCACGGAATCTTCAGGCATCCATGATTGCCATAGTGCGTAAGCCGCCGCTGTGTGCGTCAACTCGTTCCCCGTGAGGAGGAGTCTAGCCGCCGCTAAAAGACGAAGCATTAAGTGTCCTCATTCCACTATAGGGCAAGCTAGAATGAACTATCTTACCCAGGACCGCCGAAGCAGCGTGGACCAGGCGAAGACTATACTTTATACTTCACACCACAGTATTGAGTACGACTTGCATAAAGCCCCTAATGAGAACCACGAGGGCTCTCTCAATGTAGAACCACGAGGGCTCTAGTACCGATTCTCTCGGTACGGCTTGGTCCGTGTTCCTTTATGCTTGTACTCGCGGAAAGTCTCAACCCGGAGGTCTTGACTTTGATTGTCATAGTTGGACTACGACGGGGCATCCGACCATTGCTGATCGAACACCCCTGATTCACCATCTTTCGGATAGGAGGTGCGCCCACCTCCGACGCGGAAGTCTCAACCCGGAGGTTCGGACTTAGAGTTTTTCCCATTTAAAAGTTTTTCTCTTAGCCATACTGAAGTCATCACTTGGTGAACGATTGAACTAGGGCGGGTTAATCGTTTATAGGTATCATGTGGTTTGCATGCTCTCTTAGGTTAAGGTCATGTGGTTGGCTATCGAGCATGCCCAAGTGATGACTTTGTTTCACGCTTGCTTGATTTCTTCAAGATTCCCTGTTATATAGTGTAATCATTCGAGAACAGGGAATCTTTGGTTTTGCTCAACAGGTATTGGATGTCAACTTGGTATCTAGATCGCATTAAGTCTCAACCCTTAGGTTCGGACTTGTATAGTGACATCTTGTTACGGTCTTGAGTCTCAACCCGCAGGTTCGGACTACTTAGTGTTTGATCGAATATAATATGGCAACTTGTGCCTAAGTCTCAACCCGCAGGTTCGGACTTCTGTTTATTTGGCCAATGTATGTATAAGGCAACTTGTGCCTAAGTCTCAACCCGCAGGTTCGGACTTGTGTATTTGTTCGAAGTCATGTATAAGGCAACGTGTGCCTAAGTCTCAACCCGCAGGTTCGGACTTGTTAGTGTTTCGTCAACTTTCATATGGCAACTTGTGCCTAAGTCTCAACCCGCAGGTTCGGACTTGTGTATTTGTTCGAAGTCATGTATAAGGCAACTTGTGCCTAAGTCTCAACCCGCAGGTTCGGACTTGTGTATTTGTTCGAAGTCATGTATAAGGCAACTTGTGCCTAAGTCTCAACCCGCAGGTTCGGACTTCATAGTGTTTCGTCAATGTTCATATGGCAACTTGTGCCTAAGTCTCAACCCGCAGGTTCGGACTTCTATAGTGTTTCGTCAATTATCATATGGCAACTTGTGCCGAAGTCTCAACCCGCAGGTTCGGACTTCTGGAAGGATCACTTGGCCACTAATGATCCTTCCGCAGGTTCACCTACGGAAACCTTGTTACGACTTTTACTTCCTCTAAATCATCAAGTTCGGTCAACTTCGATAAAGCAGACGCGGTTCACGAGGATCCAGCGAACGATCATCTCCAAAGACCTCACTAAATAATCCATCGGTAGTAGCGACGGGCGGTGTGTACAAAGGGCAGGGACGTATTCAACGCTGGCTGATGACCAGCACTTACTAGAAGTTCCGAGTTCATATGGACCATTGCAATCCATAATCCCTACTAAGTGAGTATTTGAGTGATTTCCCGTTCCTCTCGGAATAGGAGACACGCTGCTACCCACATTGTAGCACGCGTGTAGCCCAGAACATCTAAGGGCATCACGGACCTGTTATCGCTCGATCTCATTTTGCTAAACACAAATTGTCCTGCTAAGCAGCGTACCGTAAGTGCACTTGCGCACACGAACAGCGAAGGTGTCAGGTCATACTCCACCGAAAGGTCCTAACCCGTTCCAATCGGCATCGACGCATTAACGCTGACTGCGTTCTAGTTAGCATATGTGAGTCACGTTCGTTATCGGAATTAACCAGACAAATCAATCCACGAACTAAGAACGGCCATGCACCACTACCCTTAAATTTGAGAAAGAGCTATTAATCTGTCTCACCTCCATAAGTTCGGACCTGGTAAGTTTTCCCGTGTTGAGTCAAATTGAACCGCAAGCTCCATTTCATTGTGGTGCCCTTCCGTCAATTCCTTTAAGTTTCAACTTTGCAACCATACTTCCCCCGGAACCTGACTTTGGTTTCCCGGAAGCTACTGAGAGCACCTGGTTGTAGCGTCTCCCAATTGCTAGTTGGCATCGTTTACGGTTAGAACTAGGGCGGTATCTAATCGCCTTCGATCCTCTAACTTTCGTTCTTGATTAAAGAAAGCATCCTTGACAAATGCCTTCGCTTTAGTTAGTCTTACGACGGTCTACGAATTTCACCTCTCGCGCCGTAATACTAGTGTCCCCAACTACTTCTGTTAATCATTACCTCCGGTCTGAGTACAAACCAATGAAAGATTAGACCAAGGTCGTATTCCATTATTCCATGCAAGATTATTCTAGGGCGTTTGGGCACCCTGCTTTAACCACTCTAATTTGTTCAAGGTAAACGTGAGCGGTCGAGCTCTATGTTACACTTGCACCCGTTGAAGGGCACACCATGACACAGACTTGGTGCCCTACCACACCATTGAGTCGCAACCAGATTCCGACTTGGCCCACCGACCACGGGTTGACCGGGTCGGCGGAGCCGGACTGTGTTGGACAAGTATCAACTTCGAACGTTTTAACCGCAACAATTTTAATATACGCTAGTGGAGCTGGAATTACCGCGGCTGCTGGCACCAGACTTGCCCTCCACTTGATCCTCGTAGAAGGATTTATGCTCTACTCATTCCAATTATGAAACATCATTAAAGAGTTTCATATTGTTATTTCTCGTCACTACCTCCCCGTCCCGGGATTGGGTAATTTACGCGCCTGCTGCCTTCCTTGGATGTGGTAGCCATTTCTCAGGCTCCCTCTCCGGAATCGAACCCTGATTCCCCGTTACCCGTTGCAACCATGGTAGTCCTCTATACTACCATCCATAGTTGATAGGGCAGATATTTGCGAGATCTGTCGTCGGTGCGAGACCATACGATCAGCATCATTATCCAGACTTCAACTCAATGACACGGAGAACCCGCGATTGGTTTGACTAATAAGTGCACCAGTTCCCGCGAGGGTCCTGGCATGTTGCATGTATTAGCTCTAGATTTTCCACAGTTATCCAAGTAACTAGGTTGATGATCTCGTAAATTATAGCTGTTATACTGAGCCTTATGCGGTTTCACATTAAATCTGTTTGTACTTAGACATGCATGGCTTAACCTTTGAGACGAGCGTATATTACTGGTAGGATCAACCAGAATTCCGACTTTGCGTTCGAATGTTCATTGTCCCATTGCACCCGGAGGAGCAAACACCACGTTCTATATGTTGTCAAGTCCGGTAGCACACGGGAGGCGAGCCCCCGTGCGAACCTCATTGCCCTCGTATCACACACACCCGATGCACCGGACAGGCACTTGAGCGGCATTCGACTCCGCTAAGCGCTCGTGCGCCCGATTGTGCATGCGCTGACGGGGCCTTCATACCCCTACCACAGCGACCTTATGCCAAACTTCCATGAATACTTAGGTGAGCTGACAAGGGCCTTCATTTCCCTACCATCAACTAAAGGACACGCTAGGCGCGTCCGATCATTGCAACTGCGGGGCTTTCATACCCCAATCACCACAGTACGCAATTCACCAGAGTTTAATCACAACCCCCCCGGACATGGCACAC
The DNA here is from genome assembly GCF_943734705.1 of Anopheles coustani. Lineage (NCBI taxonomy): Eukaryota > Metazoa > Arthropoda > Insecta > Diptera > Culicidae > Anopheles > Anopheles coustani. The sequence goes on along the minus strand of NW_026525153.1, from coordinate 140,411 downwards.
TATTAACTTGCAACAAAACTTAGTGTGTGCCGGGCACATCGGTTCCACAAAATCATTCCCGATGTACCCCAATTGGGGTTGTGAACGCATCCATGGTCCTCTGACACACCCAACCAAGCGTGGATACTACATACCTCAAACACCCAGTACACTAACAGACAAATCAACATATGGTTGCTTTCCCCCAGACATTTGCCAATCACTTGGCACCCGGACGGGAACTCGCTCCTGATTGCGCCATTGCCACCCATTTGCCAAGAGCGAGTTCTGTATGTAGATTTAATTTGGAAAGACAACCGTGTACTGGATATTCTATCCGACGATAACAGATGACGAGTACGAGACTCGACTACACTCACGGATAATACATTTTGGGTCGAGATTGCTTTCGGGGTTTTCGATTGGTCTTGCGCTTGTAAACGTATAACTTTGACTTGTGGTAACCTCGGTATGTTAGTCGATCACGTGGTTGTGAACTGGGTAAGGGTGGGCAATCTGTTCACTTGCACTCTGGGTAGGAATATGGTGAGCGCTATAGGTTAAAGATCATGGTATGGTTCCATCGTGATGACTTTCGTTAGATAGTAGGATGTTTGGATAGTTATAACGTTTTTGGCCATTTGTTCATAGTGTTCGGTCCATTGAGGAATTCGATTGGTCTTTGCTTCACACACGTGGTCGATCACTTGGATGTGAACTAGGGTGAGATTAAGGTGTTCACTAGTGCTCTTCGGTTTTGGATCAGTAATGAGCACTTGATTGGTTTCGCATAATATGTATCCATAGTGATGACTCTTTCCAGCTTAAGATTTCGTTACCAGTTTCGAATCCTCCCCACGTTCGCTTTTACTTGGTTAGGTTTTCGAGTGTAGATTTGAAAGCAATCTCATGTATGTATCCCATCTGATATAAGCCACTGACAGTTCATGTCACCTCGTTCAACTCTCGCTGGGTCACAGAAGTATGTTACTGCGCCCATTATCCCTACTCGGATAGGTTCGGTTCGTTCGTTTTATACTACGGTGAGTAAACTCAATTTGTGCATCGCATAGCCATGGAAAGCAAGCTTTCGCGGGCCTCTTCGACTGTTTTGATACGAGCTGTGCCCGTGATGCTTGTCATCCCAGGATACTAGACCCCTTTGGACGACCGCATGACCATCAGAAAGTAAATTCCACGTTCGGTTTATTTGCTACTTCCACCGTTCTAGTACTATGGGGTTGGAACCCCTAACATAAAGTATCTATGTAGAACCACGAGGGCTCTCAATGTAGAACCACAAGGGCTCTAGTACCGATTCTCTCGGTACGCTTGGTCCGTGTTCCTTTATGTTTGTACTCTTGTGTGTATAAAATTCATGTTCGATTTGGGATATTTGCTACTTTCACCTGTGCGCTGTGTATAACTACGGAGAAACTCAATTTGTGCATCGCATAGCCATGGAAAGCAAGCTTTCGCGGGCCTCTTCGACTGTTTTGATACGAGACTGTGCCCGTGATGCTTGTCATCCCAGGATACTAGACCCCTTTGGACGACCGCATGACCAACAGAATGTAAATTCCAGTTCGTTTTTGGATATTTGCTACTGTCACCGTTTGAGTACTATGGGGCTTGAACCCCTAACATAAAGTCTTTGTGTAGAACCACGAGGGCTCTATAGTACCGATTCTCTCGGCACGCTTGGTCCGTGTTCCTTTATGTTCGTACTCTTGTGTGTATAATATACATGTTCGGTTTGGGATATTTGCTACTTTCACCTGGGTCCCGTTCTTCATACAAGTCTGCCTTGCTAATGTGGTAACTTTATAGTGTAGTTCTGACATCCCAATTTTGGGACTTAGCCGATTTTTCATGAATTTCCATATGACCCATAGGGTCCCTTTCTTCATACAAGCTTGCCTAGGGCGATCGGTCAAAACTTGTCTTACTATTCGATTGGTCTTCGCAGTTTCACCCTAGGCAATTCGCCTAGGTCTGTCTTCTTGAGGAGGCCAAAACCCGAAATAAGGAGGTCTGGCCGACCCTGAAACCTCCCCTGTCTTAACTACACTAACCCGATTTTTCAGGGTCCTCAGCGCCATACAACTTTGCCTAGGTCACTTATACTCTTGACTTAGGCCATCTGACTTGGTCCGTGTTTCTTCCTAGGGTTCACCTAGGTACTTTGCCTTGCTTGATGTGGTAACTTTTTAGTGTAGTTCTGACATCCCAATTTTGGGACTTAGCCGATTTTTCATGAATTTCCATATGACCCTAAGGGTCCCTTTCTTCATACAAGCTTGCCTAGGGCGATCGGTCAAAACTTGTCTTACTATTCGATTGGTCTTCGCAGTTTCACCCTAGGCAATTCGCCTAGGTCTGTCTTCTTGAGGAGGCCAAAACCCGAAATAAGGAGGTCCAGCCGACCCTGAAACCTCCCCTGTCTTAACTACACTAACCCGATTTTTCAGGGTCCTCAGCGCCATACAACTTTGCCTAGGTCACTTATACTCTTGACTTAGGCCATCTGACTTGGTCCGTGTTTCTTCCTAGGGTTCACCTAGGTACTTTGCCTTGCTTGATGTGGTAACTTTATAGTGTAGTTCTGACATCCCAATTTTGGGACTTAGCCGATTTTTCATGAATTTCCATATGACCCTAAGGGTCCCTTTCTTCATACAAGCTTGCCTAGGGCGATCGGTCAAAACTTGTCTTACTATTCGATTGGTCTTCGCACTTTCACCCTAGGCAGTTTGCCTAGGTGTAGCTTCTTGAGGAGGTCAAAACCCAAAATAAGGAGGTTCAGCCGACCCAAAAACCTCCCCTGTCTGAACTACACTAACCCGATTTTTCAGGGTCCTCAGCGCCATACAACTTTGCCTAGGTCACATGTACTCTTGACTTAGGCCATCTGACTTGGTCCGTGTTTCTTCTTAGGGTTCACCTAGGTACTTTGCCTTGCTTGATGTGGTAACTTTTTAGTGTAGTTCAGACATCCCAATTTTGGGACTTAGCCGATTTTTCATGGATTTTCCATATGACCCATAGGGTCCCTTTCTTCATACAAGCTTGCCTAGGGCGATCGGTCAAAACTTGTCTTACTATTCGATTGGTCTTCGCACTTTCACCCTAGGCAGTTTGCCTAGGTGTAGCTTCTTGAGGAGGTCAAAACCCAAAATAAGGAGGTTCAGCCGACCCAAAAACCTCCCCTGTCTGAACTACACTAACCCGATTTTTCAGGGTCCTCAGCGCCATACAACTTTGCCTAGGTCACTTGTACTCTTGACTTAGGCCATCTGACTTGGTCCGTGTTTCTTCTTAGGGTTCACCTAGGTACTTTGCCTTGCTTGATGTGGTAACTTTTTAGTGTAGTTCAGACATCCCAATTTTGGGACTTAGCCGATTTTTCATGTATTTCCATATGACCCATAGGGTCCCTTTCTTCATACAAGCTTGCCTAGGGCGATCGGTCAAAACTTGTCTTACTATTCGATTGGTCTTCGCACTTTCACCCTAGGCAGTTTGCCTAGGTGTAGCTTCTTGAGGAGGTCAAAACCCAAAATAAGGAGGTTCAGCCGACCCAAAAACCTCCCCTGTCTAAACTACACTAACCAGATTTTTCAGGGTCCTCACCGTCATACAACTTTGCCTAGGTCACTTGTTCTCTTGACTTAGGCCATCTGACTTGGTCCGTGTTTCTTCCTAGGGTTCACCTAGGTACTTTGCCTTGCTTGGTGTGGTAACATTTGAGTGTAGTTCTGACATCCCCATTTTGGGACTTAGCCGATTTTTCGTAAAATACCATATGACCCATCAGGGTCCTTGCCTTCATATAAGTTTGCCTTGCTTGGTGTGGTAACATTTGAGTGTAGTTCTGACATCCCCATTTTGGGACTTAGCCGATTTTTCGTAAAATACCATATGACCCATCAGGGTCCTTTGCTTCATATAAGTTTGCCTTGCTTGGTGTGGTAACATTTGAGTGTAGTTTCGACATCCCCATTTTGGGACTTAGCCGATTTTTCGTAAATTACCATATGACCCATCAGGGTCCTTTGCTTCATATAAGTTTGCCTTGCTTGGTGTGGTAACATTTGAGTGTAGTTCTGACATCCCCATTTTGGGACTTAGCCGATTTTTCGTAAAATACCATATGACCCATCAGGGTCCTTTGCTTCATATAAGTTTGCCTTGCTTGGTGTGGTAACATTTGAGTGTAGTTTCGACATCCCCATTTTGGGACTTAGCCGATTTTTCGTAAAATACCATATGACCCATCAGGGTCCTTTGCTTCATATAAGTTTGCCTTGCTTGGTGTGGTAACATTTGAGTGTAGTTCTGACATCCCCATTTTGGGACTTAGCCGATTTTTCGTAAAATACCATATGACCCATCAGGGTCCTTTTCTTCATATAAGTTTGCCTTGCTTGGTGTGGTAACATTTGAGTGTAGTTCTGACATCATCATTTTGGGACTTAGCCGATTTTTCGATCCATACCATATGACCCATAAGGGTCCTTTTCTTCATATAAGTTTGCCTTGCTTCATGTAGTAACATATGAGTGTAGTTCTGACATCCCCATTTTGGGACTTAGCCGATTTTTCGATCAATTCCATATGACCCATCAGGGTCCTTTCCTTCATATAAGTTTCCCAAGACTTAGTGTTTTTTACCTTTGGACACCAATATCACCCTTACGGGTATCTTTGATCTTCGCACCATGTATTGACCAAATGTAGGTCTTGCTATGCCAAACTTATAATTGTTCGACACCAAGTCTCTATCTTGAACCATTAAGGCTCTAACTTGCACCAATTGCTTGGTACTCTTGGTCCGTGTTTCATCGCATACTGACTTCTTGACTTAGTGCTTTTTTCCTTTGGACACCAATATCACCCTTGCGGGTATCTTTGATCTTCTCACTTTGTATTGACCGAATGTAGGTCTTGCCATGCCAAACATATAATTGTTCTACACCAAGTCTCTATCTCGTACCGCCAGCTCGGTACATTCGATAAACCTGCCCTTAAGGCACCCGGGACTTAGTCATTTTTTCACATTTTTCATGATTTTGAGGCAACTTTTCTCGACTTTGCCACCTTATATCACCAAGATCCTTTCCCTTTAGCGCTTCACTCTGTTCGTATGATATTTAGCGCTGACTATCACCTTTCTATCGCTGACCTCAACTTCTTATTCGGTGCCATAGAGCCAGAGATATTTGGTGTATGCTGTTATAAGGGAAGTTTGTCACTTTTTCAAAGGCCCACTTTGGGACGCCCATATCTCACCTTCACGTATCTTCGATCTTCTTGTCGTCTATGGACGAAACTTAGGTCTTGTATTGGCCAACTTATAAATGTTCTACGGCCAAGCCGTATCTCTTACCGCCAGCCCGGTATTCATGGACTTAGTCGGATTTTCGCCTCTCGTGGTAACAATTTCTGACTTTGACTCACAATAACACCCGAACGGTCACATGCTAGCGCTTTGCTTGGTAGGAATTATAGTTAGCGCTACCTTTTCTCTTTCCATCGATACCTTGTTCGTTCCATTCCATGCCATACAGCCGAAGTTATGATGTTTCCCGTTTTCCATATCATGTGGAGCTTATGCTCTGGGAAAACCATCTAACACCTGTACCACCCTTTTGGGTACCACCGATCTCGTCACTATGTTCGGGCCAAATATAGGTTATAACATGCCCAACATATAATTGTTCTACACCAAGTCTCTATCTCTTACCGCCTGCTCGGTATTTTACTCGTAAGTCCAAATTTCACAACTTGTACTTTTTGGCCCAATGTACTCGAGTTTCAATTTTGGTAACATTTTTCGACTTTGACACTTAATAACTTCCAAATCATGCTAGTTAGCGCTTTGCTTTCTTCTAGTCGTATCTAGCGCTGGGAGTTACCTTTCCAAAACATATCCTAGCTTAACAATCCATGCCATACAGCCGGAGCTATACGGTGCACAAGTCAAATCCATTTTAGCCATGTTTCATTTTTGCCAATTTTTGACCACTCGTATCACCCTTCCAGAGTGGTCCGATCTTCTCGCTGTCTATGGACGACTTTTAGGTCTCGTAGAGGCAAACTTATAAGTATTCTACGTCAACCCGCTATCTCTTACCGCCTGCTCGGTATTCTTGGTCTTGTGTGATTTTTGGAAATTTTGGTATTATTTTTCCACTTTGTCGCTTAATAACTCAGTTTTGCTCAACACTTAGCGCTTCGGTTGTTTGGGATTATAGTTAGCGCTCGGTTCGACCTTTCCAACACTGATCTTAGCTTGTCGATCCGTTCCATACAGCCTGAGTTATTCGCGATACCGTGTTTCAACCCATTTCTCAAGTCTCGTTTTGGTCCAACTTTGAACCAGCCATATCACCCTGATGGGTACCTCCGATCTTCTCGCTCTATATTGGCCAAAGTTAGGTCTTGTGGTAACGTACTTATGATTGTTCTACGCCGTGTTCGTAGCTCTTATCGTTCGCCCGCTATTTTCGATCATAAGGTGAATTTTCGCCTCTAAACCACCATTTTTCACCTTTGCCCTCTAATATGACCGACTTGCTCAACACCTAGCGCTTCGCTTGGTAGGACACATAGCTAGCGCTCGTCAAGACCTTTCCAACGCATATCCAAGCTTTCCGATCCGAGCCATACAGCCTGAGCTATAGGCGATACCGTTTTTCCCATTTTCTTGGTCACATGCACTTTAGGGTACCCCTTTTTGCCTTTGACCCTTAATACCTCCTCCGGGTCACTAGTAGGTGCTCAGCTTGGTAGGAAACATAGCTAGAGCAGGCCTTCACCTTTCCAAAACTGCCTCAAGTGTACCGATCCGACATCTAGAACCAAAGTTATGGTCATTCCTATCATGCTCTACTTTCATGGTCAACCTCCACCAAGCACACCTAGGTTGGACCAACTTTCACCAACTCATCTCGAACCCCAAATTTGCTTCGACCTACTAGGTTTCCCTAGTAAAGTGGTCAAAACATCCATTACAACACGACTGGTCTTTCTGGTGGTCGACCTAGGCGACTTTGTTCGACGACCACCACCCCATGGAACTAAAAGACGTCCCTTGATACGGACCACCGATACATTTTCCGGCCTGTCTAAACTACACTCATCGAAATTTTTTTGGGTCCCCACCGTCATACAAGTTTGCCTAGGTCAAGTTTTTCTTCCGGATCGGCCGCGGACCTCACTTTTCATTATCTAGGGAGGCCATAGGGCCCCAAAAGGGGTTTTTTAAAATTTTCGACACTTTCGACTTTGGTCGGATTTTTTCCGATTTTGGTCCGACCTAGGGACTTGGTGGTCCAAGGAGCCTCGGGACCAAACTTTTTTCTCAGGGGTCCCTACCTCCATACAACTTTGCCTAGGTCAATTTTTTGTTCCAAATCGACCGCGGATTTCACTTTTCAATATCTGGGGCTCGTGTAGAGTCCGAATATGAGGTTTTCTCATTTTTCGACATTTTCGACTTTTTTCGACTTTTTTCGGGTTTTTCGACCTAGGGGTCCGCCGAACAAATTTTGGGTCAAAAATTTTTATTGAACTAGTCGAAAGTACGCAAAAAGATAAGACTTTTTGCCGAAGACACCATGCCCCGGAACCGACTCCTTCCCCTTCAAAATAGGGGACAAACGTGATTTTTGAAACTTTTCCTTAGGGAGCCCAAGACTTAGAAAATTTTCAAATTCTCGATTTTTCGATTGCGAGCTAGCGCTTTGCGGTCTTCGGCAATGTTGTAGATCTCGACGAGATAAAACTTTTTGGTCAAGGGACATTTTGCCCTCCGACCCCTCCTTCCCCCCGCAAATCGCCCCCCAAAGTGCAATTTTTGCATTTTCACCTCTTTGCATGTACTGTTCGGCCCAAATGGCCACTTTCTATGGGTCTGAGCGCTTTGCGGTCTTCGGCAAACTTTTAGAGCGTACCAAGCCCTAATTATAATTGTTCTACACCAACTTCGTACCTCTTCATCCCTGGCCGCTATTCGCGTACCAAGGTAATTTTTGTTCATTTTATCAACATTTTTCATCTTTGACTGTTTATATCGGCCTTGCCATGAACCGATAGCGCTTCGCTGTGTTCTAACGTAAGTTAGTACTGCTCAATACCTTTCCAAATCATGTCTTAGATTGTCATTTGCTTGCATACAGCCGGAGCTATGAGCGATACCGTAAAAAGTACCGAAACTTGGAAAAATCCTTTGATCGCCCATATCCCCCCTTTGGGGACCAGATATCGAAAAAAGGTCTTATTCAAAAAGTTGCGCCTTAACGTGTTCTAGTTATGCCTAGAACATTTCACTTCGCTAGCTGGCCTGCAACTTAGCCGTAATTGGGATTTTAGGGTGTTCATGGAGGGCCCATTTCCTGCGACTTGGTATCTTTTGGGCCCTATGTTTCTCTAATATCTCCACAAGTTTTCCAGATAGCTTTCTCATACTTTCAGGGTGCCTAGAACACCTCAAGACCTTTCCAACGCTATGCCGTTTGCCTCGCTCGGACATCTACAGCCGAAGTTATTCGAGGTACACGGTACCTTACCCTGTTTTCTCAGTACTTGGTCGAAAATTTCGATCAGCCATATGACCGACTTGGACAACCCTGAGCGGGTTGGCCCCATATAACTAAACTTTTGTCTCTTGTAGGCAAACTTATAAATGTTCTACGTCAACTCGCTATCTCGTACCGCCTTGACGGTATACTTGGTCCAAGGGCCATTTCCAGCGACTTGGTCGCAATTTCGCTCTAAGTTTCGCTAATACCTTCGTCCGTGGACATGGTGATTTTTTGTTCGTATTTTTCCTTGATAGTCCCACTCAAGACTATTCCATACCAGAGCCAAGCGTCCCGCTAAGTGCCATACAGCCTGAGCAGTAATTCATGAAAGGTACCTATACCAGTTTTTGCCATACTTGGGTACAAACTTTGTATCGCCCATATCTCCACTTTGGAGGCCAGCCAGCACCTTTGCCCCATATACTTTTTTCTTGGTCATACCATGCACTAAATATAATTGTTCTACGCCAACTTGCTATCTCTTCTCTAACTTGCCGTTATTCTTGGTCCAAGTCCCATTTCATTCGTTTTCGGACCCATTTTGCTATATGTTTCACTAATAGCTTCGGCCATGGACAAGCTGATATTCTGTTTGTATTTTTGCTTGATAGTCCCACTCAAGACCATTCCAAAACACACCGCAACTTGTCGCTCGGTGGCAAACTGACCGAGTTATAATTCATGAAAGGTACCTCTTCTTGGTACACCACATGGTCGGCCCAAACCATAAACCGACCAAACGACCGACTTGGAGCACCCTGACCGGGTAGCCCCCATATAATGAAAGTTGCGTCTCTACACGCCCAACTTATGAATATTCTACGCCAAGTCGCTATCTCTTACCGGTAAGCCGGTATTCACCATCCAAGGGTGATTTTGGTCAAGTGCCATTTCCTGCGACTTGGTCCCCGAATTGGACCATCATCACCTAATATCTCCGTGGTCTTTCAACTCAGCCTCATAAAACTTTCAGGGTAGATAGGTCTCCCCAAGACCTTTCCAACGGTGAGCCGTTTGCCTCGCTCGGCCATCTACAGCCGAAGTTATTAATGGTACTTGGTACCTTACCCTGTTTTTTCCATACTTGTTCGTACTTGGGTACAAACTTTGGATCGCCCATATCTCCACTTTGGAGGCCAGCTAGCACCTTGGCCCCATATACTTTTTTGTTGGTCATGCCATGCACCAAATATAATTGTTCTACGCCAACTTGCTATCTCTTCTCCAACTTGCCGTTATTCTTGGTCCAATTCCCATTTCATTCGTTTTTGGACCCATTTTGCTATATGTTTCACTAATAGCTTCGGCCATGGACAAGCTGATTTTCGATTGGTATTTTTCCTTGATAGTCCCACTCAAGACCATTCCAAAACACACCGCAGCTTGTCGCTCGGTGGCAAACTGACCAAGTTATAATTCATGAAAGGTACCTCAACTTGGCACACCACGTGGTCCGCCCAAACCATAAACCAACCAAACGACCGACTTGGAGCACCCTGACCGGGTTGGCCCCATATAATAAAAGTTGCGTCTCTACACGCCCAACTTATGAATATTCTACGCCAAGTCGCTATCTCTTACCGGTAAGCCGGTATTCACCTTCCAAGGGTGATTTTGGTCAAGCGCCATTTCCTGCGACTTGGTCCCCGAATTGGACCATCATCACCTAATATCTCCGTGGTCTTTCAACTCAGCCTCATGAAACTTTCAGGGTAGATAGGTCTCCCCAAGACCTTTCCAACGGTGAGCCGTTTGCCTCGCTCGGCCATCTACAGCCGAAGTTATTAATGGTACTTGGTACCTTACCCTGTTTTTTCCATACTTGTTCGTACTTGGGTACAAACTTTGGATCGCCCATATCTCCACTTTGGAGGCCAGCCAGCACCTTGGCCCCATATACTTTTTTGTTGGTGATACCATGCACCAAATATAGTTGTTCTACGCAAGCTTGCTATCTCTTCTCCAACTTGCGGTTATTTTTGACTCAAGTCCCATTTCCATAGTTTTTGGTACCAATTTGCTCTATGTTTCGCTAATAGCTTCGCCCAAGGACTTTGTGATTTTTTGTTCGCATTTTTCCTAATAGTCCCACTCAAGACTATTCCAAATCACACCTTAGCTTGTCGCTCAGTGCCATACAGCCAGAGTTTTAATTCATGAAAGGTACATCACCTTGGTACATCACGTGGTCGGTCCAAACCATCAACCAACCATATGACCGACTTCGAGTCGAGCTAGCGGCTACGCTCAATATAATGAAATGCGTGTCTTGATGCGGGCTACTGACGGTCTGAACAATGTAGCTCGCTAGCTCGTCTCTAAACTTGTGTTTTGGTCGAATATTGGGTGTTCATGTACCACTTCGGGTAACATGGACTTTGGTGCAACTTTACCACTTGTGCACTTAATAACTTCCCGGTCATTCAAGTCTTTGCCTTCATACTTTCAGGGTAGTTAGGTCTCGTCGAGACCTTTCCATACATATGCCAAACTCATCGATCGGACATCTATAGCCCGAGTTATTCGCGGTACACCGTACCTTACCCTGTTTTTTCCTCAATTGGGTACAAACCTTGGAACACCCATATCGCCCCTTTAGAGACTAGCTGGCACGTTGGCCTCATATAATGATAAGTGCACCTCAACTAGGGCTACTGACGGTCAGAACATTTCAACTTGCTAGCTCGGGCCCACACTTGTGTTTTTCTCGAATATATGGTTCAAGTGTGCCACTTTGGGCACTTTTGGACATTTTGTCCCCACACAACTTTCTTGCCTTGGTAGATAGGGTCTTGTGATCTTGGGCAAAAAGATGCACCAAGATAAAGTCTAACTTTCGTTCTTGTACCGCAAAGCGCTATCTCAAACACCCGAGGAGATAGAAAGTGATTATGTTCGGTATATCGGTCTTCCATGGCCTACTATGGTAAACCCCTGCAGGTATGCAACCGAAGGTGCTTGGTACATGTATTTGGTGCAATATCGGTGCAAAGTAGGTGTTTCCTTGATCGGGCTATAACTTTCTTGGTTGATGTTGGATTGCTTTGCGGTCTTCGGGGGATAGTTAGGGAACATGTTGGCCAACATTTCCTTATTCCTCAGCCTGGCCGTACCTCTTACCGTCTAGGCGGTATACATGCTCTAAGTTGGAACTTGTGTTCCTTTGGGTAACTTCTCTGACTTTGACGCTTAATAACTTTCGTTCATATGCAGTCTAAGCTCTGCAACTCTCAGGAAAGCTAGTACTACTCATTTCCTTTCCATATCAGTCTTTGGCTTGTCGATCCGATGTCTACAGCCTTACTTATTCACGTTCCCTGTGAAGGTAGGTTTTTGCCCATTTTCCAGTTCATGTGGTAACATTCCCAGACTTTGCCGGCTTTCTCTTCATGTGGTAACTTGCTTGCTCATGTGGTAACTTGGAAGTGTATTTCTGACAGACCCAATCTGGGACTTAGCCGATTTTTCTCTGCATATTATATGGATCCATCACTAGGCCATCTTGCTTGCTCATGTGGTAACTTGGAAGTGTATTTCTGACAGACCCAATCTGGGACTTAGCCGATTTTTCTCTTCATATCATATGGATCCATCACTAGGCCATCTTGCTTGCTTGTGTGGTAACTTGATAGTGTATGTCTGACAGACCCAATCTGGGACTTAGCCGATTTTTCTCTTCATATCATATGGATCCATCACTAGGCCATCTTGCTTGCTTGTGTGGTAACTTGGAAGTGTATTTCTGACAGACCCAATCTGGGACTTAGCCGATTTTTCTCTTCATATTATATGGATCCTGGACTTAGCCGATTTTTCTCTTCATATCATATGGATCCATCACTAGGCCATCTTGCTTGCTTGTGTGGTAACTTGGAAGTGTATTTCTGACAGACCCAATCTGGGACTTAGCCGATTTTTCTCTTCATATTATATGGATCCTGGACTTAGCCGATTTTTCTCTTCATATCATATGGATCCATCATTAGGCCATCTTGCTTGCTTGTGTGGTAACTTGATAGTGTATTTCCGACAGACCCAATCTCGGACTTAGCCGATTTTTCTCTTCATATTATATGGTTCCATCACTAGGCCATCTTGCTTGCTTGTGTGGTATCTTGAAAGTGTATGTCTGACAGACCCAATCTCGGACTTAGCCGATTTTTCTCTTCATATAATATGGATCCTGGACTTAGCCTGTTATTAGGTTATTATATATGGATCCTGGACTTAGCCGATTATTAGGTTATTATATATGGATCCTGGACTTAGCCGATTTTTCTCTTCATATAATATGGATCCGGGACTTAGCCGATTATTAGGTTATTATATATGGATCCTGGACTTAGCCGATATTTCTCTTCATATAATATGGATCCGGGACTTAGCCAATTTTTCTCTTCATATAATATGGATCCGGGACTTAGCCGATTTTTCTCTTCATATAATATGGATCCGGGACTTAGCCAATTTTTCTCTTCATGTGGTAACGTATGCCAATCGCTCACAAGTCATGGGATAAGGGTACTTGTGTTCTTCCATCTTCTAAGTCCCGCACGGGGACATCGTGATCGCCCCAAGTCCGGAATAGCGCCAAGTCAAGCCCCACGGTGGCCGTGCAGGACCTGTTAGCGGCGGCCCCACTGACAGCACTAATCCGGACTTAGAAATTATATCTTTCTAATCGAACACCACACACGCAACACCACCATACCACCATCTCCTTGCAAGTACCTAAGTACCCGCAACTCCATGGTGAAGGCAATGTCACTCCATCACCAACCTCTTTGCATTGCAAGCACTTGCGTACCTACAACACTCCGAAGAAGGCAACGGCGCGCGATGCTCGACTCCACACACCTCACCACACCACACCACCGATGGCCAGCCAGCCAGCCAGCCCAGCTAAGGGCTAACCCACCAACCAACCACCAATGGCCTAGGCCAGCCGGATCCCACCTTCAAGTCCAAGCACAGCCAAGTGCAAGTACCGCCAAGTGTTCACCAACCAACCATCACACCAGGTCAGCCGGCCAGTACCCACCTTCAAGTGCCATTACCCTCGGGTGCAAGCCCAATCAAGTGTTAACCAACCAACCCGGCCAAGGCAGCCAACAGGCCGGCACCCTACAGCACCGACCCGCCATCACCACCTCAACCGTTGACCATGCAAGTGGCCTCGGACAACAGGTGACACCCGAAGTACATCCGAAGAACGTATATCAAGTGTTTGCTCACCAAGTCCTCAACCAACCCCAAGTACCCGGAGGTACCCAGAGTGTTGGATCCGCCAACCCGTCCCGGCACTCCAAGTCCTTGCGAACCCAAAGTGTTTGCCCGGTAGGGCCATTGTATCACAACGCTTGCGACCATGCAAGTGGCCTCGAACAAGGTGACAGGGGTATCTTCACCAAGTTCTCAACCAACCCCAAGTACCCGGAGGTACCCAGAGTGTTGGGTCCGCCAACCACTACCAGCACTCCAAGTCCTCGCGAACATAAAGTGTTTGCCCGGTAGGGCCATTAGACCACAACGCTTGCTAACCATGCAAGTGGTCTCGGACAACAGGTGACACCCGAAGTACATCCGGAGAGTGTACAACAAGTGTTTGTTCACCAAGTCCTCAACCAACCCCAAGTACCCGGAGGTACCCAGAGTGTTGGGTCCGCCAACCACTACCAGCACTCCAAGTCCTCGCGAACATAAAGTGTTTGCCCGGTAGGGCCATTAGACCACAACGCTTGCTAACCATGCAAGTGGTCTCGGACAACAGGCGATACCCGAAGTACATCCGAAGAGTGTATATCAAGTGTTTGTTCACCAAGTCCTCAACCAACCCCAAGTACCCGGAGGTACCCAGAGTGTTGGATCCGCAAACCCGTCCCGGCACTCCAAGTCCTTGCGAACCCAAAGTGTTTGCCCGGTAGGGCCATTGTATCACAACGCTTGCTACCATGCAAGTGGCCTCGGACAACAGGTGACACCCGAAGTACATCCGGAGAGTGTACAACAAGTGTTTGTTCACCAAGTCCTCAACCAACCCCAAGTACCCGGAGGTACCCAGAGTGTTGGATCCGCCAACCCGTCCCGGCACTCCAAGTCCTTGCGAACCCAAAGTGTTTGCCCGGTAGGGCCATTGAATCACAACGCTTGCTAACCATGCAAGTGGTCTCGGACAACAGGTGACACCCGAAGTACATCCGGAGAGTGTATATCAAGTGTTTGTTCACCAAGTCCTCAACCAACCCCAAGTACCCGGAGGTACCCAGAGTGTTGGATCCGCCAACCCGTCCCGGCACTCTAAGTCCTTGCGAACCCAAAGTGTTTGCCCGGTTGGGCCATTAGATCACAACGCTTGCTAACCATGCAAGTGGTCTGGAGTATAGGTGATACTGACATACCACCGAGATGGTACATCTAGTATTGGGTCACCAAAACCAAACCAACCCCAAGTATCAACCCGGCATACTCAGAGTGATGGATCCGCCAACCCGTCCCGGCACTCCAAGTCCTTGACGAACCGAAAGTGTTTGCCCGGTAAGGCCATTAGATCACAACGCTTGCTACCCCACGGCGAGCTAAACATGCAAGTGGTCTTAGGCAACAGGTGACACCCGAAATTCATCCGAAGATGGAATATCAAGTGTTTAATCACCAAGCCAGCATCCAAACACCAAGTACCCCGGGAGGACCCGATGCGTTGCGACCATCTCCAAGTTCTTGACGAACCCGCAGTGAAAGGCGGTAAGGCCTCTGGGCCGCAACGCTCGCATGTGTTAACCCGCAAACACCACTGACCGGTCGGTCCACCGCAAGGGTGGGTCCAACTAGTCCACACACGGTATGC
>NW_026525153.1:100000-120000 GCF_943734705.1 Anopheles coustani | reverse complement strand
TACCCAGGACTGCCGAAGCAGCGTGGACCAGGGGAGGAACACACTTTTCATGGAAACGTAAGGCATCCATGACTGCCATAACGTAAGCCGCCGCTGTGCGCGTATACCCGTTCCCCGTAGGGAGGAGCAAGCCGCCGCTTAGAGACGAAGCATAAAGTGTCCTCATTCCACATAGGGCAAGCTGGATGAATCCATTTTACCCAGGACGGCCGAAGCGGCGTGGACCAGGGGAGAACTGAACTTTATGCTTCACACCACAGTAAGTCTTCGTGTCCTCTTCCACATAGGGCAAGCTAGAACTAACTATCTTACCCAGGACTGCCGAAGCAGCGTGGACCAGGGGAGGAACACACTTTTCATAGAAACGTAAGGCATCCATGACTGCCATAGTGCGTAAGCCGCCGCTGTGCGCGTAAACCCGTTCCCCGTAGGGAGGAGTCAAGCCGCCGCTTAGAGACGAAGTATGAAGTGTCCTCTTCCACATAGGGCAACCTAGAATGAACTATCTTACCCAGGACCGCCGAAGCAGCGTGGACCAGGGGAGAACTGAACTTTATACTTCACACCACAGTATTGAGTAATGTGCCCTCTTCCACATAGGGCAAGCTGGAATGTTCCATTTTACCCAGGACGGCCGAAGCGGCGTGGACCAGTGGAGGACTACACAATCATGAGGTTTGATATCGACTTGTGTGTTTCAATAGGATACCGATGGTATGGTTTGAACCGATTTGATTTAGCCATTCTGAAGTCATCACTTGGTTGAAGCGCTGAACTAGGGAGGCATCGTTTACATATATATTGGTTTTCGCATGCTCTACTAGGTTAATGTCATGAGGTTGGCTATCGAGCATGCCCAAGTGATGACTTGATTGTGTGCTTGCTTGAATTCTTCACATTTCATACCATCGGTTAGTTGTCGAATCATTCCTCGATCATAACCTTCGTTCTTGGTTCATGTATGCTCTCTTCCACATAGGGCAAGCTAGAATTAACTATCTTACCCAGGACCGCCGAAGCAGCGTGGACCAGGGGAGAACTATACTTTGTCTTGTATGCCCTCTTCCACATAGGGCAAGCTAGAACTAACTATCTTACCCAGGACCGCCGAAGCAGCGTGGACCAGTGGAGGACTATACTTTGTTCATAACACCACAGTATTGAGTAATGTGCCCTCTTCCACATAGGGCAAGCTAGAATGAACTATCTTACCCAGGACCGCCGGAGCAGTGTGGACCAGTGGAGGACTACACAATCATGAGGTTTGATATCGACTTGTGTGTTTCAATAGGGTACCGATGGTATGTTTTGAACCGATTTGATTTAGCCATTCTGAAGTCATCACTTGGTTGAAGCGCTGAACTAGGGAGGGGCATCGTTTACATATATATTGGTTTTCGCATGCTCTACTAGGTTAATGTCATAGGGTTGGCTATCGAGCATGCCCAAGTGATGACTTGATTGTGTGCTTGCTTGAATTCTTCACATTTCATACCATCGGTTAGTTGTCGAATCATTCCTCGATCATAACCTTCGTTCTTGGTTCATGTATGCTCTCTTCCACATAGGGCAAGCTAGAATTAACTATCTTACCCAGGACCGCCGAAGCAGCGTGGACCAGGGGAGAACTATACTTTGTCTTGTATGCCCTCTTCCACATAGGGCAAGCTAGAATGAACTATCTTACCCAGGACCGCCGGAGCAGCGTGGACCAGTGGAGGACTATACTTTGTTCATTACACCACAGTATTAAGTATGGTGTCCTCTTCCACATAGGGCAAGCTAGAATTAACTATCTTACCCAGGACCGCCGAAGCAGTGTGGACCAGGGGAGGACTATACTTTATACTTCACACACTAGCCAAATTGAAGTCATCACTTGGTTGAAGCACTGAACTAGGGCGAGTCTATCGTTTACTTTGCATTGGGATAATACGCTGCATGCTCTCTTAGGTTAATGTCATGTGATTGGCTATAGAGCATGCCCAAGTGATGACTTTGTTTCAAGCTCAACAGGTAGGGTATTGAGTCCTCTTCCACATAGGGCAAGCTAGAATTAACTATCTTACCCAGGACCGCCGGAGCAGCGTGGACCAGGGGAGAACTATACTTTGTCTTGTATGCCCTCTTCCACATAGGGCAAGCTAGAACTAACTATCTTACCCAGGACTGCAAAGCAGCGTGGACCAGTGGAGGACTATACTTTGTTCATTACACCACAGTATTAAGTATGGTGTCCTCTTCCACATAGGGCAAGCTAGAACTAACTATCTTACCCAGGACCGCCGAAGCAGTGTGGACCAGGGGAGGACTATACTTTATACTTCACACACTAGCCATACTGAAGTCATCACTTGGTTGAAGCGCTGAACTACGGCGGGGTAATCGTTTACAGGTTATAATCATATAGCTGCATGCTCATTAGTAGATAATGGAATATTGTATGGCAATATGAGCATGCCCAAGTGATGACTTTGTTTCAAGCTCAACAGGTAGGGTATTGAGTCCTCTTCCACATAGGGCAAGCTAGAATGAACTATCTTACCCAGGACCGCCGGAGCAGCGTGGACCAGTGGAGGACTCTATACTTTATACTTCACACCACAGTATTGAGTACGACTTGCATAAAGCCCCTAATGAGAACCACGAGGGCTCTCTCAATGTAGAACCACGAGGGCTCTAGTACCGATTCTCTCGGTACGGCTTGGTCCGTGTTCCTTTATGCATGTACTCGCAGAAAGTCTCAACCCGGAGGTCTTGACTTTGATTGTCATAGTTGGACTACGACGGGGCATCCGACCATTGCTGATCGAACACCCCTGATTCACCATCTTTCGGGTAGGCGGTACGCGTACCTCCGGACGCGGAAGTCTCAACCCGGAGGTCTTGACTTTGATTGTCATAGTTGGACTACGACGGGGCATCCGACCATTGCTGATCGAACACCCCTGATTCATCATCTTTCGGGTAGGCGGTGCGCGCACCT
Source organism: Anopheles coustani (assembly GCF_943734705.1). NCBI lineage: Eukaryota > Metazoa > Arthropoda > Insecta > Diptera > Culicidae > Anopheles > Anopheles coustani. The sequence continues at coordinate 117,014 of NW_026525153.1, read as the reverse complement.
CCGACGCGGAAGTCTCAACCCGGAGGTCTTGACTTTGTATTGTCATAGTTGGACTACGACGGGGTATCCGACTCATCGAATACCCCAGAAGCACACCATCTTTCGGGTAGGCGGTACGCGTACCTCCGGACGCGGAAAGTCTCAACCCGGAGGTCTTGACTTTGGTTGTCATAGTTGGACTATGACGGGGCATCCGACCATTGCTGATCGAACACCCCTGTTACACCATCTTTCGGATAGGCGGTGCGCGACACCACCGACGCGGAAAGTCTCAACCCGGAGGTCTTGACTTTGTATTGTTGGATAGTCCTCTTCCACTATAGGGCAAGCTGGAAATATTCCATTTTACCCAGGACTGCCGAGGCAGCGTGGACCAGGGGAGAACTTCACGGAATCTTCAGGCATCCATGATTGCCATAGTGCGTAAGCCGCCGCTGTGTGCGTCAACTCGTTCCCCGTGAGGAGGAGTCTAGCCGCCGCTAAAAGACGAAGCATTAAGTGTCCTCATTCCACTATAGGGCAAGCTAGAATGAACTATCTTACCCAGGACCGCCGAAGCAGCGTGGACCAGGCGAAGACTATACTTTATACTTCACACCACAGTATTGAGTACGACTTGCATAAAGCCCCTAATGAGAACCACGAGGGCTCTCTCAATGTAGAACCACGAGGGCTCTAGTACCGATTCTCTCGGTACGGCTTGGTCCGTGTTCCTTTATGCTTGTACTCGCGGAAAGTCTCAACCCGGAGGTCTTGACTTTGATTGTCATAGTTGGACTACGACGGGGCATCCGACCATTGCTGATCGAACACCCCTGATTCACCATCTTTCGGATAGGAGGTGGGCGCACCTCCGACGCGGAAGTCTCAACCCGGAGGTTCGGACTTAGAGTTTTTCCCATTTAAAAGTTTTTCTCTTAGCCATACTGAAGTCATCACTTGGTGAACGATTGAACTAGGGCGGGTTAATCGTTTATAGGTATCATGTGGTTTGCATGCTCTCTTAGGTTAAGGTCATGTGGTTGGCTATCGAGCATGCCCAAGTGATGACTTTGTTTCACGCTTGCTTGATTTCTTCAAGATTCCCTGTTATATAGTGTAATCATTCGAGAACAGGGAATCTTTGGTTTTGCTCAACAGGTATTGGATGTCAACTTGGTATCTAGATCGCATTAAGTCTCAACCCTTAGGTTCGGACTTGTATAGTGACATCTTGTTACGGTCTTGAGTCTCAACCCGCAGGTTCGGACTACTTAGTGTTTGATCGAATATAATATGGCAACTTGTGCCTAAGTCTCAACCCGCAGGTTCGGACTTCTGTTTATTTGGCCAATGTATGTATAAGGCAACTTGTGCCTAAGTCTCAACCCGCAGGTTCGGACTTGTGTATTTGTTCGAAGTCATGTATAAGGCAACGTGTGCCTAAGTCTCAACCCGCAGGTTCGGACTTGTTAGTGTTTCGTCAACTTTCATATGGCAACTTGTGCCTAAGTCTCAACCCGCAGGTTCGGACTTGTGTATTTGTTCGAAGTCATGTATAAGGCAACTTGTGCCTAAGTCTCAACCCGCAGGTTCGGACTTGTGTATTTGTTCGAAGTCATGTATAAGGCAACTTGTGCCTAAGTCTCAACCCGCAGGTTCGGACTTCATAGTGTTTCGTCAATGTTCATATGGCAACTTGTGCCTAAGTCTCAACCCGCAGGTTCGGACTTCTATAGTGTTTCGTCAATTATCATATGGCAACTTGTGCCGAAGTCTCAACCCGCAGGTTCGGACTTCTGGAAGGATCACTTGGCCACTAATGATCCTTCCGCAGGTTCACCTACGGAAACCTTGTTACGACTTTTACTTCCTCTAAATCATCAAGTTCGGTCAACTTCGATAAAGCAGACGCGGTTCACGAGGATCCAGCGAACGATCATCTCCAAAGACCTCACTAAATAATCCATCGGTAGTAGCGACGGGCGGTGTGTACAAAGGGCAGGGACGTATTCAACGCTGGCTGATGACCAGCACTTACTAGAAGTTCCGAGTTCATATGGACCATTGCAATCCATAATCCCTACTAAGTGAGTATTTGAGTGATTTCCCGTTCCTCTCGGAATAGGAGACACGCTGCTACCCACATTGTAGCACGCGTGTAGCCCAGAACATCTAAGGGCATCACGGACCTGTTATCGCTCGATCTCATTTTGCTAAACACAAATTGTCCTGCTAAGCAGCGTACCGTAAGTGCACTTGCGCACACGAACAGCGAAGGTGTCAGGTCATACTCCACCGAAAGGTCCTAACCCGTTCCAATCGGCATCGACGCATTAACGCTGACTGCGTTCTAGTTAGCATATGTGAGTCACGTTCGTTATCGGAATTAACCAGACAAATCAATCCACGAACTAAGAACGGCCATGCACCACTACCCTTAAATTTGAGAAAGAGCTATTAATCTGTCTCACCTCCATAAGTTCGGACCTGGTAAGTTTTCCCGTGTTGAGTCAAATTGAACCGCAAGCTCCATTTCATTGTGGTGCCCTTCCGTCAATTCCTTTAAGTTTCAACTTTGCAACCATACTTCCCCCGGAACCTGACTTTGGTTTCCCGGAAGCTACTGAGAGCACCTGGTTGTAGCGTCTCCCAATTGCTAGTTGGCATCGTTTACGGTTAGAACTAGGGCGGTATCTAATCGCCTTCGATCCTCTAACTTTCGTTCTTGATTAAAGAAAGCATCCTTGACAAATGCCTTCGCTTTAGTTAGTCTTACGACGGTCTACGAATTTCACCTCTCGCGCCGTAATACTAGTGTCCCCAACTACTTCTGTTAATCATTACCTCCGGTCTGAGTACAAACCAATGAAAGATTAGACCAAGGTCGTATTCCATTATTCCATGCAAGATTATTCTAGGGCGTTTGGGCACCCTGCTTTAACCACTCTAATTTGTTCAAGGTAAACGTGAGCGGTCGAGCTCTATGTTACACTTGCACCCGTTGAAGGGCACACCATGACACAGACTTGGTGCCCTACCACACCATTGAGTCGCAACCAGATTCCGACTTGGCCCACCGACCACGGGTTGACCGGGTCGGCGGAGCCGGACTGTGTTGGACAAGTATCAACTTCGAACGTTTTAACCGCAACAATTTTAATATACGCTAGTGGAGCTGGAATTACCGCGGCTGCTGGCACCAGACTTGCCCTCCACTTGATCCTCGTAGAAGGATTTATGCTCTACTCATTCCAATTATGAAACATCATTAAAGAGTTTCATATTGTTATTTCTCGTCACTACCTCCCCGTCCCGGGATTGGGTAATTTACGCGCCTGCTGCCTTCCTTGGATGTGGTAGCCATTTCTCAGGCTCCCTCTCCGGAATCGAACCCTGATTCCCCGTTACCCGTTGCAACCATGGTAGTCCTCTATACTACCATCCATAGTTGATAGGGCAGATATTTGCGAGATCTGTCGTCGGTGCGAGACCATACGATCAGCATCATTATCCAGACTTCAACTCAATGACACGGAGAACCCGCGATTGGTTTGACTAATAAGTGCACCAGTTCCCGCGAGGGTCCTGGCATGTTGCATGTATTAGCTCTAGATTTTCCACAGTTATCCAAGTAACTAGGTTGATGATCTCGTAAATTATAGCTGTTATACTGAGCCTTATGCGGTTTCACATTAAATCTGTTTGTACTTAGACATGCATGGCTTAACCTTTGAGACGAGCGTATATTACTGGTAGGATCAACCAGAATTCCGACTTTGCGTTCGAATGTTCATTGTCCCATTGCACCCGGAGGAGCAAACACCACGTTCTATATGTTGTCAAGTCCGGTAGCACACGGGAGGCGAGCCCCCGTGCGAACCTCATTGCCCTCGTATCACACACACCCGATGCACCGGACAGGCACTTGAGCGGCATTCGACTCCGCTAAGCGCTCGTGCGCCCGATTGTGCATGCGCTGACGGGGCCTTCATACCCCTACCACAGCGACCTTATGCCAAACTTCCATGAATACTTAGGTGAGCTGACAAGGGCCTTCATTTCCCTACCATCAACTAAAGGACACGCTAGGCGCGTCCGATCATTGCAACTGCGGGGCTTTCATACCCCAATCACCACAGTACGCAATTCACCAGAGTTTAATCACAACCCCCCCGGACATGGCACACTATTAACTTGCAACAAAACTTAGTGTGTGCCGGGCACATCGGTTCCACAAAATCATTCCCGATGTACCCCAATTGGGGTTGTGAACGCATCCATGGTCCTCTGACACACCCAACCAAGCGTGGATACTACATACCTCAAACACCCAGTACACTAACAGACAAATCAACATATGGTTGCTTTCCCCCAGACATTTGCCAATCACTTGGCACCCGGACGGGAACTCGCTCCTGATTGCGCCATTGCCACCCATTTGCCAAGAGCGAGTTCTGTATGTAGATTTAATTTGGAAAGACAACCGTGTACTGGATATTCTATCCGACGATAACAGATGACGAGTACGAGACTCGACTACACTCACGGATAATACATTTTGGGTCGAGATTGCTTTCGGGGTTTTCGATTGGTCTTGCGCTTGTAAACGTATAACTTTGACTTGTGGTAACCTCGGTATGTTAGTCGATCACGTGGTTGTGAACTGGGTAAGGGTGGGCAATCTGTTCACTTGCACTCTGGGTAGGAATATGGTGAGCGCTATAGGTTAAAGATCATGGTATGGTTCCATCGTGATGACTTTCGTTAGATAGTAGGATGTTTGGATAGTTATAACGTTTTTGGCCATTTGTTCATAGTGTTCGGTCCATTGAGGAATTCGATTGGTCTTTGCTTCACACACGTGGTCGATCACTTGGATGTGAACTAGGGTGAGATTAAGGTGTTCACTAGTGCTCTTCGGTTTTGGATCAGTAATGAGCACTTGATTGGTTTCGCATAATATGTATCCATAGTGATGACTCTTTCCAGCTTAAGATTTCGTTACCAGTTTCGAATCCTCCCCACGTTCGCTTTTACTTGGTTAGGTTTTCGAGTGTAGATTTGAAAGCAATCTCATGTATGTATCCCATCTGATATAAGCCACTGACAGTTCATGTCACCTCGTTCAACTCTCGCTGGGTCACAGAAGTATGTTACTGCGCCCATTATCCCTACTCGGATAGGTTCGGTTCGTTCGTTTTATACTACGGTGAGTAAACTCAATTTGTGCATCGCATAGCCATGGAAAGCAAGCTTTCGCGGGCCTCTTCGACTGTTTTGATACGAGCTGTGCCCGTGATGCTTGTCATCCCAGGATACTAGACCCCTTTGGACGACCGCATGACCATCAGAAAGTAAATTCCACGTTCGGTTTATTTGCTACTTCCACCGTTCTAGTACTATGGGGTTGGAACCCCTAACATAAAGTATCTATGTAGAACCACGAGGGCTCTCAATGTAGAACCACAAGGGCTCTAGTACCGATTCTCTCGGTACGCTTGGTCCGTGTTCCTTTATGTTTGTACTCTTGTGTGTATAAAATTCATGTTCGATTTGGGATATTTGCTACTTTCACCTGTGCGCTGTGTATAACTACGGAGAAACTCAATTTGTGCATCGCATAGCCATGGAAAGCAAGCTTTCGCGGGCCTCTTCGACTGTTTTGATACGAGACTGTGCCCGTGATGCTTGTCATCCCAGGATACTAGACCCCTTTGGACGACCGCATGACCAACAGAATGTAAATTCCAGTTCGTTTTTGGATATTTGCTACTGTCACCGTTTGAGTACTATGGGGCTTGAACCCCTAACATAAAGTCTTTGTGTAGAACCACGAGGGCTCTATAGTACCGATTCTCTCGGCACGCTTGGTCCGTGTTCCTTTATGTTCGTACTCTTGTGTGTATAATATACATGTTCGGTTTGGGATATTTGCTACTTTCACCTGGGTCCCGTTCTTCATACAAGTCTGCCTTGCTAATGTGGTAACTTTATAGTGTAGTTCTGACATCCCAATTTTGGGACTTAGCCGATTTTTCATGAATTTCCATATGACCCATAGGGTCCCTTTCTTCATACAAGCTTGCCTAGGGCGATCGGTCAAAACTTGTCTTACTATTCGATTGGTCTTCGCACTTTCACCCTAGGCAGTTTGCCTAGGTGTAGCTTCTTGAGGAGGTCAAAACCCAAAATAAGGAGGTTCAGCCGACCCAAAAACCTCCCCTGTCTGAACTACACTAACCCGATTTTTCAGGGTCCTCAGCGCCATACAACTTTGCCTAGGTCACATGTACTCTTGACTTAGGCCATCTGACTTGGTCCGTGTTTCTTCTTAGGGTTCACCTAGGTACTTTGCCTTGCTTGATGTGGTAACTTTTTAGTGTAGTTCAGACATCCCAATTTTGGGACTTAGCCGATTTTTCATGGATTTTCCATATGACCCATAGGGTCCCTTTCTTCATACAAGCTTGCCTAGGGCGATCGGTCAAAACTTGTCTTACTATTCGATTGGTCTTCGCACTTTCACCCTAGGCAGTTTGCCAAGGTGTAGCTTCTTGAGGAGGTCAAAACCCAAAATAAGGAGGTTCAGCCGACCCAAAAACCTCCCCTGTCTGAACTACACTAACCCGATTTTTCAGGGTCCTCAGCGCCATACAACTTTGCCTAGGTCACTTGTACTCTTGACTTAGGCCATCTGACTTGGTCCGTGTTTCTTCTTAGGGTTCACCTAGGTACTTTGCCTTGCTTGATGTGGTAACTTTTTAGTGTAGTTCAGACATCCCAATTTTGGGACTTAGCCGATTTTTCATGTATTTCCATATGACCCATAGGGTCCCTTTCTTCATACAAGCTTGCCTAGGGCGATCGGTCAAAACTTGTCTTACTATTCGATTGGTCTTCGCACTTTCACCCTAGGCAGTTTGCCTAGGTGTAGCTTCTTGAGGAGGTCAAAACCCAAAATAAGGAGGTTCAGCCGACCCAAAAACCTCCCCTGTCTAAACTACACTAACCAGATTTTTCAGGGTCCTCACCGTCATACAACTTTGCCTAGGTCACTTGTTCTCTTGACTTAGGCCATCTGACTTGGTCCGTGTTTCTTCCTAGGGTTCACCTAGGTACTTTGCCTTGCTTGGTGTGGTAACATTTGAGTGTAGTTCTGACATCCCCATTTTGGGACTTAGCCGATTTTTCGTAAAATACCATATGACCCATCAGGGTCCTTGCCTTCATATAAGTTTGCCTTGCTTGGTGTGGTAACATTTGAGTGTAGTTCTGACATCCCCATTTTGGGACTTAGCCGATTTTTCGTAAAATACCATATGACCCATCAGGGTCCTTTGCTTCATATAAGTTTGCCTTGCTTGGTGTGGTAACATTTGAGTGTAGTTTCGACATCCCCATTTTGGGACTTAGCCGATTTTTCGTAAATTACCATATGACCCATCAGGGTCCTTTGCTTCATATAAGTTTGCCTTGCTTGGTGTGGTAACATTTGAGTGTAGTTCTGACATCCCCATTTTGGGACTTAGCCGATTTTTCGTAAAATACCATATGACCCATCAGGGTCCTTTGCTTCATATAAGTTTGCCTTGCTTGGTGTGGTAACATTTGAGTGTAGTTTCGACATCCCCATTTTGGGACTTAGCCGATTTTTCGTAAAATACCATATGACCCATCAGGGTCCTTTGCTTCATATAAGTTTGCCTTGCTTGGTGTGGTAACATTTGAGTGTAGTTCTGACATCCCCATTTTGGGACTTAGCCGATTTTTCGTAAAATACCATATGACCCATCAGGGTCCTTTTCTTCATATAAGTTTGCCTTGCTTGGTGTGGTAACATTTGAGTGTAGTTCTGACATCATCATTTTGGGACTTAGCCGATTTTTCGATCCATACCATATGACCCATAAGGGTCCTTTTCTTCATATAAGTTTGCCTTGCTTCATGTAGTAACATATGAGTGTAGTTCTGACATCCCCATTTTGGGACTTAGCCGATTTTTCGATCAATTCCATATGACCCATCAGGGTCCTTTCCTTCATATAAGTTTCCCAAGACTTAGTGTTTTTTACCTTTGGACACCAATATCACCCTTACGGGTATCTTTGATCTTCGCACCATGTATTGACCAAATGTAGGTCTTGCTATGCCAAACTTATAATTGTTCGACACCAAGTCTCTATCTTGAACCATTAAGGCTCTAACTTGCACCAATTGCTTGGTACTCTTGGTCCGTGTTTCATCGCATACTGACTTCTTGACTTAGTGCTTTTTTCCTTTGGACACCAATATCACCCTTGCGGGTATCTTTGATCTTCTCACTTTGTATTGACCGAATGTAGGTCTTGCCATGCCAAACATATAATTGTTCTACACCAAGTCTCTATCTCGTACCGCCAGCTCGGTACATTCGATAAACCTGCCCTTAAGGCACCCGGGACTTAGTCATTTTTTCACATTTTTCATGATTTTGAGGCAACTTTTCTCGACTTTGCCACCTTATATCACCAAGATCCTTTCCCTTTAGCGCTTCACTCTGTTCGTATGATATTTAGCGCTGACTATCACCTTTCTATCGCTGACCTCAACTTCTTATTCGGTGCCATAGAGCCAGAGATATTTGGTGTATGCTGTTATAAGGGAAGTTTGTCACTTTTTCAAAGGCCCACTTTGGGACGCCCATATCTCACCTTCACGTATCTTCGATCTTCTTGTCGTCTATGGACGAAACTTAGGTCTTGTATTGGCCAACTTATAAATGTTCTACGGCCAAGCCGTATCTCTTACCGCCAGCCCGGTATTCATGGACTTAGTCGGATTTTCGCCTCTCGTGGTAACAATTTCTGACTTTGACTCACAATAACACCCGAACGGTCACATGCTAGCGCTTTGCTTGGTAGGAATTATAGTTAGCGCTACCTTTTCTCTTTCCATCGATACCTTGTTCGTTCCATTCCATGCCATACAGCCGAAGTTATGATGTTTCCCGTTTTCCATATCATGTGGAGCTTATGCTCTGGGAAAACCATCTAACACCTGTACCACCCTTTTGGGTACCACCGATCTCGTCACTATGTTCGGGCCAAATATAGGTTATAACATGCCCAACATATAATTGTTCTACACCAAGTCTCTATCTCTTACCGCCTGCTCGGTATTTTACTCGTAAGTCCAAATTTCACAACTTGTACTTTTTGGCCCAATGTACTCGAGTTTCAATTTTGGTAACATTTTTCGACTTTGACACTTAATAACTTCCAAATCATGCTAGTTAGCGCTTTGCTTTCTTCTAGTCGTATCTAGCGCTGGGAGTTACCTTTCCAAAACATATCCTAGCTTAACAATCCATGCCATACAGCCGGAGCTATACGGTGCACAAGTCAAATCCATTTTAGCCATGTTTCATTTTTGCCAATTTTTGACCACTCGTATCACCCTTCCAGAGTGGTCCGATCTTCTCGCTGTCTATGGACGACTTTTAGGTCTCGTAGAGGCAAACTTATAAGTATTCTACGTCAACCCGCTATCTCTTACCGCCTGCTCGGTATTCTTGGTCTTGTGTGATTTTTGGAAATTTTGGTATTATTTTTCCACTTTGTCGCTTAATAACTCAGTTTTGCTCAACACTTAGCGCTTCGGTTGTTTGGGATTATAGTTAGCGCTCGGTTCGACCTTTCCAACACTGATCTTAGCTTGTCGATCCGTTCCATACAGCCTGAGTTATTCGCGATACCGTGTTTCAACCCATTTCTCAAGTCTCGTTTTGGTCCAACTTTGAACCAGCCATATCACCCTGATGGGTACCTCCGATCTTCTCGCTCTATATTGGCCAAAGTTAGGTCTTGTGGTAACGTACTTATGATTGTTCTACGCCGTGTTCGTAGCTCTTATCGTTCGCCCGCTATTTTCGATCATAAGGTGAATTTTCGCCTCTAAACCACCATTTTTCACCTTTGCCCTCTAATATGACCGACTTGCTCAACACCTAGCGCTTCGCTTGGTAGGACACATAGCTAGCGCTCGTCAAGACCTTTCCAACGCATATCCAAGCTTTCCGATCCGAGCCATACAGCCTGAGCTATAGGCGATACCGTTTTTCCCATTTTCTTGGTCACATGCACTTTAGGGTACCCCTTTTTGCCTTTGACCCTTAATACCTCCTCCGGGTCACTAGTAGGTGCTCAGCTTGGTAGGAAACATAGCTAGAGCAGGCCTTCACCTTTCCAAAACTGCCTCAAGTGTACCGATCCGACATCTAGAACCAAAGTTATGGTCATTCCTATCATGCTCTACTTTCATGGTCAACCTCCACCAAGCACACCTAGGTTGGACCAACTTTCACCAACTCATCTCGAACCCCAAATTTGCTTCGACCTACTAGGTTTCCCTAGTAAAGTGGTCAAAACATCCATTACAACACGACTGGTCTTTCTGGTGGTCGACCTAGGCGACTTTGTTCGACGACCACCACCCCATGGAACTAAAAGACGTCCCTTGATACGGACCACCGATACATTTTCCGGCCTGTCTAAACTACACTCATCGAAATTTTTTTGGGTCCCCACCGTCATACAAGTTTGCCTAGGTCAAGTTTTTCTTCCGGATCGGCCGCGGACCTCACTTTTCATTATCTAGGGAGGCCATAGGGCCCCAAAAGGGGTTTTTTAAAATTTTCGACACTTTCGACTTTGGTCGGATTTTTTCCGATTTTGGTCCGACCTAGGGACTTGGTGGTCCAAGGAGCCTCGGGACCAAACTTTTTTCTCAGGGGTCCCTACCTCCATACAACTTTGCCTAGGTCAATTTTTTGTTCCAAATCGACCGCGGATTTCACTTTTCAATATCTGGGGCTCGTGTAGAGTCCGAATATGAGGTTTTCTCATTTTTCGACATTTTCGACTTTTTTCGACTTTTTTCGGGTTTTTCGACCTAGGGGTCCGCCGAACAAATTTTGGGTCAAAAATTTTTATTGAACTAGTCGAAAGTACGCAAAAAGATAAGACTTTTTGCCGAAGACACCATGCCCCGGAACCGACTCCTTCCCCTTCAAAATAGGGGACAAACGTGATTTTTGAAACTTTTCCTTAGGGAGCCCAAGACTTAGAAAATTTTCAAATTCTCGATTTTTCGATTGCGAGCTAGCGCTTTGCGGTCTTCGGCAATGTTGTAGATCTCGACGAGATAAAACTTTTTGGTCAAGGGACATTTTGCCCTCCGACCCCTCCTTCCCCCCGCAAATCGCCCCCCAAAGTGCAATTTTTGCATTTTCACCTCTTTGCATGCACTGTTCGGCCCAAATGGCCACTTTCTATGGGTCTGAGCGCTTTGCGGTCTTCGGCAAACTTTTAGAGCGTACCAAGCCCTAATTATAATTGTTCTACACCAACTTCGTACCTCTTCATCCCTGGCCGCTATTCGCGTACCAAGGTAATTTTTGTTCATTTTATCAACATTTTTCATCTTTGACTGTTTATATCGGCCTTGCCATGAACCGATAGCGCTTCGCTGTGTTCTAACGTAAGTTAGTACTGCTCAATACCTTTCCAAATCATGTCTTAGATTGTCATTTGCTTGCATACAGCCGGAGCTATGAGCGATACCGTAAAAAGTACCGAAACTTGGAAAAATCCTTGGATCGCCCATATCCCCCCTTTGGGGACCAGATATCGAAAAAAGTTCTTATTCAAAAAGTTGCGCCTTAACGTGTTCTAGTTATGCCTAGAACATTTCACTTCGCTAGCTGGCCTGCAACTTAGCCGTAATTGGGATTTTAGGGTGTTCATGGAGGGCCCATTTCCTGCGACTTGGTATCTTTTGGGCCCTATGTTTCTCTAATATCTCCACAAGTTTTCCAGATAGCTTTCTCATACTTTCAGGGTGCCTAGAACACCTCAAGACCTTTCCAACGCTATGCCGTTTGCCTCGCTCGGACATCTACAGCCGAAGTTATTCGAGGTACACGGTACCTTACCCTGTTTTCTCAGTACTTGGTCGAAAATTTCGATCAGCCATATGACCGACTTGGACAACCCTGAGCGGGTTGGCCCCATATAACTAAACTTTTGTCTCTTGTAGGCAAACTTATAAATGTTCTACGTCAACTCGCTATCTCGTACCGCCTTGACGGTATACTTGGTCCAAGGGCCATTTCCAGCGACTTGGTCGCAATTTCGCTCTAAGTTTCGCTAATACCTTCGTCCGTGGACATGGTGATTTTTTGTTCGTATTTTTCCTTGATAGTCCCACTCAAGACTATTCCATACCAGAGCCAAGCGTCCCGCTAAGTGCCATACAGCCTGAGCAGTAATTCATGAAAGGTACCTATACCAGTTTTTGCCATACTTGGGTACAAACTTTGTATCGCCCATATCTCCACTTTGGAGGCCAGCCAGCACCTTTGCCCCATATACTTTTTTCTTGGTCATACCATGCACTAAATATAATTGTTCTACGCCAACTTGCTATCTCTTCTCTAACTTGCCGTTATTCTTGGTCCAAGTCCCATTTCATTCGTTTTCGGACCCATTTTGCTATATGTTTCACTAATAGCTTCGGCCATGGACAAGCTGATATTCTGTTTGTATTTTTGCTTGATAGTCCCACTCAAGACCATTCCAAAACACACCGCAACTTGTCGCTCGGTGGCAAACTGACCGAGTTATAATTCATGAAAGGTACCTCTTCTTGGTACACCACATGGTCGGCCCAAACCATAAACCGACCAAACGACCGACTTGGAGCACCCTGACCGGGTAGCCCCCATATAATGAAAGTTGCGTCTCTACACGCCCAACTTATGAATATTCTACGCCAAGTCGCTATCTCTTACCGGTAAGCCGGTATTCACCATCCAAGGGTGATTTTGGTCAAGTGCCATTTCCTGCGACTTGGTCCCCGAATTGGACCATCATCACCTAATATCTCCGTGGTCTTTCAACTCAGCCTCATAAAACTTTCAGGGTAGATAGGTCTCCCCAAGACCTTTCCAACGGTGAGCCGTTTGCCTCGCTCGGCCATCTACAGCCGAAGTTATTAATGGTACTTGGTACCTTACCCTGTTTTTTCCATACTTGTTCGTACTTGGGTACAAACTTTGGATCGCCCATATCTCCACTTTGGAGGCCAGCTAGCACCTTGGCCCCATATACTTTTTTGTTGGTCATGCCATGCACCAAATATAATTGTTCTACGCCAACTTGCTATCTCTTCTCCAACTTGCCGTTATTCTTGGTCCAATTCCCATTTCATTCGTTTTTGGACCCATTTTGCTATATGTTTCACTAATAGCTTCGGCCATGGACAAGCTGATTTTCGATTGGTATTTTTCCTTGATAGTCCCACTCAAGACCATTCCAAAACACACCGCAGCTTGTCGCTCGGTGGCAAACTGACCAAGTTATAATTCATGAAAGGTACCTCAACTTGGCACACCACGTGGTCCGCCCAAACCATAAACCAACCAAACGACCGACTTGGAGCACCCTGACCGGGTTGGCCCCATATAATAAAAGTTGCGTCTCTACACGCCCAACTTATGAATATTCTACGCCAAGTCGCTATCTCTTACCGGTAAGCCGGTATTCACCTTCCAAGGGTGATTTTGGTCAAGCGCCATTTCCTGCGACTTGGTCCCCGAATTGGACCATCATCACCTAATATCTCCGTGGTCTTTCAACTCAGCCTCATGAAACTTTCAGGGTAGATAGGTCTCCCCAAGACCTTTCCAACGGTGAGCCGTTTGCCTCGCTCGGCCATCTACAGCCGAAGTTATTAATGGTACTTGGTACCTTACCCTGTTTTTTCCATACTTGTTCGTACTTGGGTACAAACTTTGGATCGCCCATATCTCCACTTTGGAGGCCAGCCAGCACCTTGGCCCCATATACTTTTTTGTTGGTGATACCATGCACCAAATATAGTTGTTCTACGCAAGCTTGCTATCTCTTCTCCAACTTGCGGTTATTTTTGACTCAAGTCCCATTTCCATAGTTTTTGGTACCAATTTGCTCTATGTTTCGCTAATAGCTTCGCCCAAGGACTTTGTGATTTTTTGTTCGCATTTTTCCTAATAGTCCCACTCAAGACTATTCCAAATCACACCTTAGCTTGTCGCTCAGTGCCATACAGCCAGAGTTTTAATTCATGAAAGGTACATCACCTTGGTACATCACGTGGTCGGTCCAAACCATCAACCAACCATATGACCGACTTCGAGTCGAGCTAGCGGCTACGCTCAATATAATGAAATGCGTGTCTTGATGCGGGCTACTGACGGTCTGAACAATGTAGCTCGCTAGCTCGTCTCTAAACTTGTGTTTTGGTCGAATATTGGGTGTTCATGTACCACTTCGGGTAACATGGACTTTGGTGCAACTTTACCACTTGTGCACTTAATAACTTCCCGGTCATTCAAGTCTTTGCCTTCATACTTTCAGGGTAGTTAGGTCTCGTCGAGACCTTTCCATACATATGCCAAACTCATCGATCGGACATCTATAGCCCGAGTTATTCGCGGTACACCGTACCTTACCCTGTTTTTTCCTCAATTGGGTACAAACCTTGGAACACCCATATCGCCCCTTTAGAGACTAGCTGGCACGTTGGCCTCATATAATGATAAGTGCACCTCAACTAGGGCTACTGACGGTCAGAACATTTCAACTTGCTAGCTCGGGCCCACACTTGTGTTTTTCTCGAATATATGGTTCAAGTGTGCCACTTTGGGCACTTTTGGACATTTTGTCCCCACACAACTTTCTTGCCTTGGTAGATAGGGTCTTGTGATCTTGGGCAAAAAGATGCACCAAGATAAAGTCTAACTTTCGTTCTTGTACCGCAAAGCGCTATCTCAAACACCCGAGGAGATAGAAAGTGATTATGTTCGGTATATCGGTCTTCCATGGCCTACTATGGTAAACCCCTGCAGGTATGCAACCGAAGGTGCTTGGTACATGTATTTGGTGCAATATCGGTGCAAAGTAGGTGTTTCCTTGATCGGGCTATAACTTTCTTGGTTGATGTTGGATTGCTTTGCGGTCTTCGGGGGATAGTTAGGGAACATGTTGGCCAACATTTCCTTATTCCTCAGCCTGGCCGTACCTCTTACCGTCTAGGCGGTATACATGCTCTAAGTTGGAACTTGTGTTCCTTTGGGTAACTTCTCTGACTTTGACGCTTAATAACTTTCGTTCATATGCAGTCTAAGCTCTGCAACTCTCAGGAAAGCTAGTACTACTCATTTCCTTTCCATATCAGTCTTTGGCTTGTCGATCCGATGTCTACAGCCTTACTTATTCACGTTCCCTGTGAAGGTAGGTTTTTGCCCATTTTCCAGTTCATGTGGTAACATTCCCAGACTTTGCCGGCTTTCTCTTCATGTGGTAACTTGCTTGCTCATGTGGTAACTTGGAAGTGTATTTCTGACAGACCCAATCTGGGACTTAGCCGATTTTTCTCTGCATATTATATGGATCCATCACTAGGCCATCTTGCTTGCTCATGTGGTAACTTGGAAGTGTATTTCTGACAGACCCAATCTGGGACTTAGCCGATTTTTCTCTTCATATCATATGGATCCATCACTAGGCCATCTTGCTTGCTTGTGTGGTAACTTGATAGTGTATGTCTGACAGACCCAATCTGGGACTTAGCCGATTTTTCTCTTCATATCATATGGATCCATCACTAGGCCATCTTGCTTGCTTGTGTGGTAACTTGGAAGTGTATTTCTGACAGACCCAATCTGGGACTTAGCCGATTTTTCTCTTCATATTATATGGATCCTGGACTTAGCCGATTTTTCTCTTCATATCATATGGATCCATCACTAGGCCATCTTGCTTGCTTGTGTGGTAACTTGGAAGTGTATTTCTGACAGACCCAATCTGGGACTTAGCCGATTTTTCTCTTCATATTATATGGATCCTGGACTTAGCCGATTTTTCTCTTCATATCATATGGATCCATCATTAGGCCATCTTGCTTGCTTGTGTGGTAACTTGATAGTGTATTTCCGACAGACCCAATCTCGGACTTAGCCGATTTTTCTCTTCATATTATATGGTTCCATCACTAGGCCATCTTGCTTGCTTGTGTGGTATCTTGAAAGTGTATGTCTGACAGACCCAATCTCGGACTTAGCCGATTTTTCTCTTCATATAATATGGATCCTGGACTTAGCCTGTTATTAGGTTATTATATATGGATCCTGGACTTAGCCGATTATTAGGTTATTATATATGGATCCTGGACTTAGCCGATTTTTCTCTTCATATAATATGGATCCGGGACTTAGCCGATTATTAGGTTATTATATATGGATCCTGGACTTAGCCGATATTTCTCTTCATATAATATGGATCCGGGACTTAGCCAATTTTTCTCTTCATATAATATGGATCCGGGACTTAGCCGATTTTTCTCTTCATATAATATGGATCCGGGACTTAGCCAATTTTTCTCTTCATGTGGTAACGTATGCCAATCGCTCACAAGTCATGGGATAAGGGTACTTGTGTTCTTCCATCTTCTAAGTCCCGCACGGGGACATCGTGATCGCCCCAAGTCCGGAATAGCGCCAAGTCAAGCCCCACGGTGGCCGTGCAGGACCTGTTAGCGGCGGCCCCACTGACAGCACTAATCCGGACTTAGAAATTATATCTTTCTAATCGAACACCACACACGCAACACCACCATACCACCATCTCCTTGCAAGTACCTAAGTACCCGCAACTCCATGGTGAAGGCAATGTCACTCCATCACCAACCTCTTTGCATTGCAAGCACTTGCGTACCTACAACACTCCGAAGAAGGCAACGGCGCGCGATGCTCGACTCCACACACCTCACCACACCACACCACCGATGGCCAGCCAGCCAGCCAGCCCAGCTAAGGGCTAACCCACCAACCAACCACCAATGGCCTAGGCCAGCCGGATCCCACCTTCAAGTCCAAGCACAGCCAAGTGCAAGTACCGCCAAGTGTTCACCAACCAACCATCACACCAGGTCAGCCGGCCAGTACCCACCTTCA
>NW_026525153.1:70000-92500 GCF_943734705.1 Anopheles coustani | reverse complement strand
AGGATACCGATGGTATGGTTTGAACCGATTTGATTTAGCCATTCTGAAGTCATCACTTGGTTGAAGCGCTGAACTAGGGAGGCATCGTTTACATATATATTGGTTTTCGCATGCTCTACTAGGTTAATGTCATGAGGTTGGCTATCGAGCATGCCCAAGTGATGACTTGATTGTGTGCTTGCTTGAATTCTTCACATTTCATACCATCGGTTAGTTGTCGAATCATTCCTCGATCATAACCTTCGTTCTTGGTTCATGTATGCACTCTTCCACATAGGGCAAGCTAGAATTAACTATCTTACCCAGGACCGCCGAAGCAGCGTGGACCAGGGGAGAACTATACTTTGTCTTGTATGCCCTCTTCCACATAGGGCAAGCTAGAACTAACTATCTTACCCAGGACCGCCGAAGCAGCGTGGACCAGTGGAGGACTATACTTTGTTCATTACACCACAGTATTAAGTATGGTGTCCTCTTCCACATAGGGCAAGCTAGAACTAACTATCTTACCCAGGACCGCCGAAGCAGTGTGGACCAGGGGAGGACTATACTTTATACTTCACACACTAGCCATACTGAAGTCATCACTTGGTTGAAGCGCTGAACTACGGCGGGGTAATCGTTTACAGGTTATAATCATATAGCTGCATGCTCATTAGTAGATAATGGAATATTGTATGGCAATATGAGCATGCCCAAGTGATGACTTTGTTTCAAGCTCAACAGGTAGGGTATTGAGTCCTCTTCCACATAGGGCAAGCTAGAATGAACTATCTTACCCAGGACCGCCGGAGCAGCGTGGACCAGTGGAGGACTCTATACTTTATACTTCACACCACAGTATTGAGTACGACTTGCATAAAGCCCCTAATGAGAACCACGAGGGCTCTCTCAATGTAGAACCACGAGGGCTCTAGTACCGATTCTCTCGGTACGGCTTGGTCCGTGTTCCTTTATGCTTGTACTCTAAGTATTAAGTATTGTGTCCTCTTCCACATAGGGCAAGCTAGAACTAACTATCTTACCCAGGACCGCCGAAGCAGTGTGGACCAGGGGAGGACTATACTTTATACTTCACACACTAGCCATACTGAAGTCATCACTTGGTGGGGGTGAACTACGGCGGTATCTATCGTTTTGGTTCGGTCTATATAGGGTCGCTTGCATGCTCATTCGAATATAATGTAATTGTGTATGGCAATATGAGCATGCCCAAGTGATGACTTTGTTTCAAGCTCAACAGGTAGGGTATTGAGTCCTCTTCCACATAGGGCAAGCTAGAATGAACTATCTTACCCAGGACCGCCGGAGCAGCGTGGACCAGTGGAGGACTCTATACTTTATACTTCACACCACAGTATTGAGTACTTCTTGCATAAAGCCCCTAATGAGAACCACGAGGGCTCTCTCAATGTAGAACCACAAGGGCTCTAGTACCGATTCTCTCGGTACGGCTTGGTCCGTGTTCCTTTATGCTTGTACTCTTAGAAAGTCTCAACCCGGAGGTCTTGACTTTGATTGTCATAGTTGGACTACGACGGGGCATCCGACCATTGCTGATCGAACACCCCTGATTCACCATCTTTCGGGTAGGCGGTACGCGTACCTCCGGACGCGGAAGTCTCAACCCGGAGGTCTTGACTTTGATTGTCATAGTTGGACTACGACGGGGTATCCGACTCATCGAATACCCCAGAAGCACACCATCTTTCGGGTAGGCGGTACGCGTACCTCCGGACGCGGAAGTCTCAACCCGGAGGTCTTGACTTTGATTGTCATAGTTGGACTACGACGGGGTATCCGACTCATCGAATACCCCAGAAGCACACCATCTTTCGGGTAGGCGGTACGCGTACCTCCGGACGCGGAAAGTCTCAACCCGGAGGTCTTGACTTTGGTTGTCATAGTTGGACTATGACGGGGCATCCGACCATTGCTGATCGAACACCCCTGTTACACCATCTTTCGGATAGGCGGTGCGCGACACCACCGACGCGGAAAGTCTCAACCCGGAGGTCTTGACTTTGTATTGTTGGATAGTCCTCTTCCACTATAGGGCAAGCTGGAAATATTCCATTTTACCCAGGACTGCCGAGGCAGCGTGGACCAGGGGAGAACTTCACGGAATCTTCAGGCATCCATGATTGCCATAGTGCGTAAGCCGCCGCTGTGCGCGTCAACTCGTTCCCCGTGAGGAGGAGTCTAGCCGCCGCTAAAAGACGAAGCATTAAGTGTCCTCATTCCACTATAGGGCAAGCTAGAATTAACTATCTTACCCAGGACCGCCGAAGCAGCGTGGACTAGGCGAGGACTATACTTTATACTTCACACCACAGTATTGAGTACGACTTGCATAAAGCCCCTAATGAGAACCACGAGGGCTCTCTCAATGTAGAACCACGAGGGCTCTAGTACCGATTCTCTCGGTACGGCTTGGTCCGTGTTCCTTTATGCTTGTACTCGCGGAAAGTCTCAACCCGGAGGTCTTGACTTTGATTGTCATAGTTGGACTACGACGGGGCATCCGACCATTGCTGACCGAACACCCCTGATTCATCATCTTTCGGATAGGAGGTGCGCCCACCTCCGACGCGGAAGTCTCAACCCGGAGGTTCGGACTTAGAGTTTTTCCCATTTAAAAGTTTTTCTCTTAGCCATACTGAAGTCATCACTTGGTGAACGATTGAACTAGGGCGGGTTAATCGTTTATAGGTATCATGTGGTTTGCATGCTCTCTTAGGTTAAGGTCATGTGGTTGGCTATCGAGCATGCCCAAGTGATGACTTTGTTTCACGCTTGCTTGATTTCTTCATGATTCCCTGTTATATAGTGTAATCATTCGAGAACAGGGAATCTTTGGTTTTGCTCAACAGGTATTGGATGTCAACTTGGTATCTAGATCGCATTAAGTCTCAACCCTTAGGTTCGGACTTGTATAGTGACATCTTGTTACGGTCTTGAGTCTCAACCCGCAGGTTCGGACTACTTAGTGTTTGATCGAATATAATATGGCAACTTGTGCCTAAGTCTCAACCCGCAGGTTCGGACTTCTGTTTATTTGGCCAATGTATGTATAAGGCAACTTGTGCCTAAGTCTCAACCCGCAAGTTCGGACTTGTGTATTTGTTCGAAGTCATGTATAAGGCAACGTGTGCCTAAGTCTCAACTCGCAGGTTCGGACTTGTTAGTGTTTCGTCAACTTTCATATGGCAACTTGTGCCTAAGTCTCAACCCGCAGGTTCGGACTTGTGTATTTGTTCGAAGTCATGTATAAGGCAACTTGTGCCTAAGTCTCAACCCGCAGGTTCGGACTTGTGTATTTGTTCGAAGTCATGTATAAGGCAACGTGTGCCTAAGTCTCAACCCGCAGGTTCGGACTACTATAGTGTTTCGTCAATTATCATATGGCAACTTGTGCCGAAGTCTCAACCCGCAGGTTCGGACTTCTATAGTGTTTCGTCAATTATCATATGGCAACTTGTGCCGAAGTCTCAACCCGCAGGTTCGGACTTCTGGAAGGATCACTTGGCCACTAATGATCCTTCCGCAGGTTCACCTACGGAAACCTTGTTACGACTTTTACTTCCTCTAAATCATCAAGTTCGGTCAACTTCGATAAAGCAGACGCGGTTCACGAGGATCCAGCGAACGATCATCTCCAAAGACCTCACTAAATAATCCATCGGTAGTAGCGACGGGCGGTGTGTACAAAGGGCAGGGACGTATTCAACGCTGGCTGATGACCAGCACTTACTAGAAGTTCCGAGTTCATATGGACCATTGCAATCCATAATCCCTACTAAGTGAGTATTTGAGTGATTTCCCGTTCCTCTCGGAATAGGAGACACGCTGCTACCCACATTGTAGCACGCGTGTAGCCCAGAACATCTAAGGGCATCACGGACCTGTTATCGCTCGATCTCATTTTGCTAAACACAAATTGTCCTGCTAAGCAGCGTACCGTAAGTGCACTTGCGCACACGAACAGCGAAGGTGTCAGGTCATACTCCACCGAAAGGTCCTAACCCGTTCCAATCGGCATCGACGCATTAACGCTGACTGCGTTCTAGTTAGCATATGTGAGTCACGTTCGTTATCGGAATTAACCAGACAAATCAATCCACGAACTAAGAACGGCCATGCACCACTACCCTTAAATTTGAGAAAGAGCTATTAATCTGTCTCACCTCCATAAGTTCGGACCTGGTAAGTTTTCCCGTGTTGAGTCAAATTGAACCGCAAGCTCCATTTCATTGTGGTGCCCTTCCGTCAATTCCTTTAAGTTTCAACTTTGCAACCATACTTCCCCCGGAACCTGACTTTGGTTTCCCGGAAGCTACTGAGAGCACCTGGTTGTAGCGTCTCCCAATTGCTAGTTGGCATCGTTTACGGTTAGAACTAGGGCGGTATCTAATCGCCTTCGATCCTCTAACTTTCGTTCTTGATTAAAGAAAGCATCCTTGACAAATGCCTTCGCTTTAGTTAGTCTTACGACGGTCTACGAATTTCACCTCTCGCGCCGTAATACTAGTGTCCCCAACTACTTCTGTTAATCATTACCTCCGGTCTGAGTACAAACCAATGAAAGATTAGACCAAGGTCGTATTCCATTATTCCATGCAAGATTATTCTAGGGCGTTTGGGCACCCTGCTTTAAGCACTCTAATTTGTTCAAGGTAAACGTGAGCGGTCGAGCTCTATGTTACACTTGCACCCGTTGAAGGGCACACCATGACACAGACTTGGTGCCCTACCACACCATTGAGTCGCAACCAGATTCCGACTTGGCCCACCGACCACGGGTTGACCGGGTCGGCGGAGCCGGACTGTGTTGGACAAGTATCAACTTCGAACGTTTTAACCGCAACAATTTTAATATACGCTAGTGGAGCTGGAATTACCGCGGCTGCTGGCACCAGACTTGCCCTCCACTTGATCCTCGTAGAAGGATTTATGCTCTACTCATTCCAATTATGAAACATCATTAAAGAGTTTCATATTGTTATTTCTCGTCACTACCTCCCCGTCCCGGGATTGGGTAATTTACGCGCCTGCTGCCTTCCTTGGATGTGGTAGCCATTTCTCAGGCTCCCTCTCCGGAATCGAACCCTGATTCCCCGTTACCCGTTGCAACCATGGTAGTCCTCTATACTACCATCCATAGTTGATAGGGCAGATATTTGCGAGATCTGTCGTCGGTGCGAGACCATACGATCAGCATCATTATCCAGACTTCAACTCAATGACACGGAGAACCCGCGATTGGTTTGACTAATAAGTGCACCAGTTCCCGCGAGGGTCCTGGCATGTTGCATGTATTAGCTCTAGATTTTCCACAGTTATCCAAGTAACTAGGTTGATGATCTCGTAAATTATAGCTGTTATACTGAGCCTTATGCGGTTTCACATTAAATCTGTTTGTACTTAGACATGCATGGCTTAACCTTTGAGACGAGCGTATATTACTGGTAGGATCAACCAGAATTCCGACTTTGCGTTCGAATGTTCATTGTCCCATTGCACCCGGAGGAGCAAACACCACGTTCTATATGTTGTCAAGTCCGGTAGCACACGGGAGGCGAGCCCCCGTGCGAACCTCATTGCCCTCGTATCACACACACACCCGATGCACCGGACAGGCACTTGAGCGGCATTCGACTCCGCTAAGCGCTCGTGCGCCCGATTGTGCATGCGCTGACGGGGCCTTCATACCCCTACCACAGCGACCTTATGCCAAACTTCCATGAATACTTAGGTGAGCTGACAAGGGCCTTCATTTCCCTACCATCAACTAAAGGACACGCTAGGCGCGTCCGATCATTGCAACTGCGGGGCTTTCATACCCCAATCACCACAGTACGCAATTCACCAGAGTTTAATCACAACCCCCCCGGACATGGCACACTATTAACTTGCAACAAAACTTAGTGTGTGCCGGGCACATCGGTTCCACAAAATCATTCCCGATGTACCCCAATTGGGGTTGCGAACGCATTCACGGTCCTCTGACACACCCAACCAAGCGTGGATACTACATACCTCAAACACCCAGTACACTAACAGACAAATCAACATATGGTTGCTTTCCCCCAGACATTTGCCAATCACTTGGCACCCGGACGGGAACTCGCTCCTGATTGCGCCAATGCCACCCATTTGCCAAGAGCGAGTTCTGTATGTAGATTTCATTTGGAAAGACAACCGTGTACTGGATATTCTATCCGACGATTACAGATGACGAGTACGAGACTCGACTACACTCACGGATAATACATTTTGGGTCGAGATTGCTTTCGGGGTTTTCGATTGGTCTTGCGCTTGTAAACGTATAACTTTGACTTGTGGTAACCTCGGTATGTTAGTCGATCACGTGGTTGTGAACTGGTAAGGGTGGGCAATCTGTTCACTTGCACTCTGGGTAGGAATAGGTGAGCGCTATAGGTTAAGATCATTGTATGGTTCCATCGTGATGACTTTCGCTAGATAGTAGGATGTTTGGATAGTTATAACGTTTCTGGCCATTTGTTCATAGTGTTCGGTTCATTGAGGAATTCGATTGGTCTTTGCTTCACACACGTGGTCGATCACTTGGATGTGAACTAGGGTGAGAATAAGGTGTTCACTAGTGCTCTTAGGTTTTGGATCAGTACTGAGCACTTGATTGGTTTCGCATAATATGTATCCATAGTGATGACTCTTTCCAGCTTAAGATTTCGTGACCGGTTTCGAATCCTTCCCACGTTCGCTTTTACTTGGTTAGGTTTTCGAGTGTAGATTTGAAAGCAATCTCATGTATGTATCCCATCTGATATAAGCCACTGACAGTTCATGTCACCTCGTTCAACTCTCGCTGGGTCACAGAAGTATGTTACTGCGCCCATTATCCCTACTCGGATAGGTTCGGTTCGTTCGTTTTATACTACGGTGAGTAAACTCAATTTGTGCATCGCATAGCCATGGAAAGCAAGCTTTCGCGGGCCTCTTCGACTGTTTTGATACGAGCTGTGCCCGTGATGCTTGTCATCCCAGGATACTAGACCCCTTTGGACGACCGCATGACCATCAGAAAGTAAATTCCACGTTCGATTTGGGGTGTGAACCCCGAACATAAAGTCTTTGTGTAGAACCTCGAGGGCTCTATAGTACCGATTCTCTCGGTACGCTTGGTCCGTGTTCCTTTATGTTCGTACTCTTGTGTGTATAATATTCATGTTCGATTTGGGATATTTGCTACTGTCACCGTTTGAGTACTATGGGGCTTGAACCCCTAACATAAAGTCTTTGTGTAGAACCACGAGGGCTCTATAGTACCGATTCTCTCGGCACGCTTGGTCCGTGTTCCTTTATGTTCGTACTCTTGTGTGTATAATATTCATGTTCGGTTTGGGATATTTGCTACTGTCACCGTTTGAGTACTATGGGGCTTGAACCCCTAACATAAAGTCTTTGTGTAGAACCACGAGGGCTCTATAGTACCGATTCTCTCGGCACGCTTGGTCCGTGTTCCTTTATGTTCGTACTCTTGTGTGTATAATATTCATGTTCGGTTTGGGATATTTGCTACTTTCACCTGGGTCCCGTTCTTCATACAAGTCTGCCTTGCTAATGTGGTAACTTTATAGTGTAGTTCTGACATCCCAATTTTGGGACTTAGCCGATTTTTCATGAATTTCCATATGACCCATAGGGTCCCTTTCTTCATACAAGCTTGCCTAGGGCGATCGGTCAAAACTTGTCTTACTATTCGATTGGTCTTCGCAGTTTCACCCTAGGCAATTCGCCTAGGTCTGTCTTCTTGAGGAGGCCAAAACCCGAAATAAGGAGGTCTGGCCGACCCTGAAACCTCCCCTGTCTTAACTACACTAACCCGATTTTTCAGGGTCCTCAGCGCCATACAACTTTGCCTAGGTCACTTATACTCTTGACTTAGGCCATCTGACTTGGTCCGTGTTTCTTCCTAGGGTTCACCTAGGTACTTTGCCTTGCTTGATGTGGTAACTTTTTAGTGTAGTTCTGACATCCCAATTTTGGGACTTAGCCGATTTTTCATGAATTTCCATATGACCCTAAGGGTCCCTTTCTTCATACAAGCTTGCCTAGGGCGATCGGTCAAAACTTGTCTTACTATTCGATTGGTCTTCGCAGTTTCACCCTAGGCAATTCGCCTAGGTCTGTCTTCTTGAGGAGGCCAAAACCCGAAATAAGGAGGTCCAGCCGACCCTGAAACCTCCCCTGTCTTAACTACACTAACCCGATTTTTCAGGGTCCTCAGCGCCATACAACTTTGCCTAGGTCACTTATACTCTTGACTTAGGCCATCTGACTTGGTCCGTGTTTCTTCCTAGGGTTCACCTAGGTACTTTGCCTTGCTTGATGTGGTAACTTTATAGTGTAGTTCTGACATCCCAATTTTGGGACTTAGCCGATTTTTCATGAATTTCCATATGACCCTAAGGGTCCCTTTCTTCATACAAGCTTGCCTAGGGCGATCGGTCAAAACTTGTCTTACTATTCGATTGGTCTTCGCACTTTCACCCTAGGCAGTTTGCCTAGGTGTAGCTTCTTGAGGAGGTCAAAACCCAAAATAAGGAGGTTCAGCCGACCCAAAAACCTCCCCTGTCTGAACTACACTAACCCGATTTTTCAGGGTCCTCAGCGCCATACAACTTTGCCTAGGTCACATGTACTCTTGACTTAGGCCATCTGACTTGGTCCGTGTTTCTTCTTAGGGTTCACCTAGGTACTTTGCCTTGCTTGATGTGGTAACTTTTTAGTGTAGTTCAGACATCCCAATTTTGGGACTTAGCCGATTTTTCATGGATTTTCCATATGACCCATAGGGTCCCTTTCTTCATACAAGCTTGCCTAGGGCGATCGGTCAAAACTTGTCTTACTATTCGATTGGTCTTCGCACTTTCACCCTAGGCAGTTTGCCTAGGTGTAGCTTCTTGAGGAGGTCAAAACCCAAAATAAGGAGGTTCAGCCGACCCAAAAACCTCCCCTGTCTGAACTACACTTAGCCGATTTTTCATGGTCCTCAGCGCCATACAACTTTGCCTAGGTCACTTGTACTCTTGACTTAGGCCATCTGACTTGGTCCGTGTTTCTTCTTAGGGTTCACCTAGGTACTTTGCCTTGCTTGATGTGGTAACTTTTTAGTGTAGTTCAGACATCCCAATTTTGGGACTTAGCCGATTTTTCATGTATTTCCATATGACCCATAGGGTCCCTTTCTTCATACAAGCTTGCCTAGGGCGATCGGTCAAAACTTGTCTTACTATTCGATTGGTCTTCGCACTTTCACCCTAGGCAGTTTGCCTAGGTGTAGCTTCTTGAGGAGGTCAAAACCCAAAATAAGGAGGTTCAGCCGACCCAAAAACCTCCCCTGTCTAAACTACACTAACCAGATTTTTCAGGGTCCTCACCGTCATACAACTTTGCCTAGGTCACTTGCACTCTTGACTTAGGCCATCTGACTTGGTCCGTGTTTCTTCCTAGGGTTCACCTAGGTACTTTGCCTTGCTTGATGTGGTAACTTTTTAGTGTAGTTCTGACATCCCAATTTTGGGACTTAGCCGATTTTTCATGTATTTCCATATGACCCTTAGGGTCCCTTTCTTCATACAAGCTTGCCTAGGGCGATCGGTCAAAACTTGTCTTACTATTCGATTGGTCTTCGCACTTTCACCCTAGGCAGTTAGCCTAGGTGTAGCTTCTTGATGAGGCCAAAACCCAAAATAAGGGGGTTCGGCCGACCCAAAAACCTACCCTGTCTAAACTACACTAACCAGATTTTTCAGGGTCCTCAGCGCCATACAACTTTGCCTAGGTCACTTGTTCTCTTGACTTAGGCCATCTGACTTGGTCCGTGTTTCTTCCTAGGGTTCACCTAGGTACTTTGCCTTGCTTGGTGTGGTAACTTTTTAGTGTAGTTCTGACATCCTCATTTTGGGACTTAGCCGATTTTTCGTAAAATGCCATATGACCCATATGGGTCCTTTCCTTCATATAAGTTTGCCTTGCTTGGTGTGGTAACATTTGAGTGTAGTTCTGACATCATCATTTTGGGACTTAGCCGATTTTTTGTCAAATACCATATGACCCATATGGGTCCTTTCCTTCATATAAGTTTGCCTTGCTTGGTGTGGTAACATTTGAGTGTAGTTCTGACATCCCCATTTTGGGACTTAGCCGATTTTTCGTAAAATACCATATGACCCATCAGGGTCCTTTGCTTGATATAAGTTTGCCTTGCTTGGTGTGGTAACATTTGAGTGTAGTTCTGACATCCCCATTTTGGGACTTAGCCGATTTTTCGTAAAATACCATATGACCCATCAGGGTCCTTGCCTTCATATAAGTTTGCCTTGCTTGGTGTGGTAACATTTGAGTGTAGTTCTGACATCCCCATTTTGGGACTTAGCCGATTTTTCGTCAAATACCATATGACCCATATGGGTCCTTTCCTTCATATAAGTTTGCCTTGCTTGGTGTGGTAACATTTGAGTGTAGTTCTGACATCCCCATTTTGGGACTTAGCCGATTTTTCGTAAAATACCATATGACCCATCAGGGTCCTTTGCTTCATATAAGTTTGCCTTGCTTGGTGTGGTAACTTGTTAGTGTAGTTCTGACATCATCATTTTGGGACTTAGCCGATTTTTCGTAAAATACCATATGACCCATCAGGGTCCTTTGCTTCATATAAGTTTGCCTTGCTTGGTATGGTAACATTTGAGTGTAGTTCTGACATCATCATTTTGGGACTTAGCCGATTTTTCGTAAAATACCATATGACCCATATGGGTCCTTTGCTTCATATAAGTTTGCCTTGCTTGGTGTGGTAACTTTTTAGTGTAGTTCTGACATCCCCATTTTGGGACTTAGCCGATTTTTCGTAAAATACCATATGACCCATCAGGGACCTTGCCTTCATATAAGTTTGCCTTGCTTGGTGTGGTAACATTTGAGTGTAGTTCTGACATCCCCATTTTGGGACTTAGCCGATTTTTCGATCAATACCATTTGACCCATCAGGGTCCTTTGCTTCATATAAGTTTGCCTTGCTTGGTGTGGTAACTTGTTAGTGTAGTTCTGACATCATCATTTTGGGACTTAGCCGATTTTTCGTAAAATACCATATGACCCATCAGGGTCCTTTGCTTCATATAAGTTTGCCTTGCTTGGTGTGGTAACATTTGAGTGTAGTTCTGACATCCCCATTTTGGGACT
This sequence comes from Anopheles coustani, assembly GCF_943734705.1. Classification (NCBI taxonomy): domain Eukaryota; kingdom Metazoa; phylum Arthropoda; class Insecta; order Diptera; family Culicidae; genus Anopheles; species Anopheles coustani. The sequence goes on along the minus strand of NW_026525153.1, from coordinate 81,268 downwards.
TAGCCGATTTTTCGTAAAATACCATATGACCCATCAGGGTCCTTTGCTTCATATAAGTTTGCCTTGCTTGGTGTGGTAACACATGAGTGTAGTTCTGACATCCCCATTTTGGGACTTAGCCGATTTTTCGACCAATACCATATGACCCATCAGGGTCCTTTGCTTCATATAAGTTTGCCTTGCTTGGTGTGGTAACATTTGAGTGTAGTTCTGACATCCCCATTTTGGGACTTAGCCGATTTTTCGATCCATCCTATATGACCCATCAGGGTCCTTTTTCTTCATATAAGTTTCCCAAGACTTAGTGCTTTTTACCTTTGGACACCAATATCACCCTTACGGGTTTCTTTGATCTTCTCACTTTGTATTGACCAAATGTAGGTCTTGCCATGCCAAACATATAATTGTTCTACACCAAGTCTCTATCTCGTACCGCCAGCTCGGTACATTCGATCAACCTGCCCTTAAGGCACCCGGGACTTAGCCATTTTTTCACATTTTTCATGATTTTGAGGCAACTTTTCTCGACTTTGTCACCTTATATCACCAAGATCCTTTCCCTTTAGCGCTTCACTCTGTTCGTATGATATTTAGCGCTGACTATCACCTTTCTATCGCTGAGCTCAACTTCTTATTCGGTGCCATAGAGCCAGAGATATTTGGTGTATGCTGTTATAAGGGAAGTTTGTCACTTTTTCAAAGGCCCACTTTGGGACGCCCATATCTCACCTTCACGTATCTTCGATCTTCTTGTCGTCTATGGACGAAACTTAGGTCTTGTATTGGCCAACTTATAAATGTTCTACGGCCAAGCCGTATCTCTTACCGCCAGCCCGGTATTCATGGACTTAGTCGGATTTTCGCCTCTCGTGGTAACAATTTCTGACTTTGACTCACAATAACACCCGAACGGTCACATGCTAGCGCTTTGCTTGGTAGGAATTATAGTTAGCGCTACCTTTTCTCTTTCCATCGATACCTTGTTCGTTCCATTCCATGCCATACAGCCGAAGTTATGATGTTTCCCGTTTTCCATATCATGTGGAGCTTATGCTCTGGGAAAACCATCTAACACCTGTACCACCCTTTTAGGTACCACCGATCTCGAGACTATGTTCGGGCCAAATATAGGTTATAACATGCCCAACTTATAATTGTTCTACACCAAGTCTCTATCTCTTACCGCCTGCTCGGTATTTTACTCGTAAGTCCAAATTTCACAACTTGTACTTTTTGGCCCAATGTACTCGAGTTTCAATTTTGGTAACATTTTTCGACTTTGACGCTTAATAACTTCCAAATCATGCTAGTTAGCGCTTTGCTTTCTTCTAGTCGTATCTAGCGCTGGGTGTTACCTTTCCAAAACATATCCTAGCTCTACAATCCATGCCATACAGCCGGAGCTACATGGTGCACAAGTCAAATCCATTTTAGCCATGTTTCATTTTTGCTAATTTTTGACCACTCGTATCACCCTTCCAGAGTGGTCCGATCTTCTCGCTTTCTATGGACGACTTTTAGGTCTCGTAGAGGCAAACTTATAAGTATTCTACGTCAACCCGCTATCTCTTACCGCTTGCTCGGTATTCTTGGTCTTGTGTGATTTTTGGCCATTTTGGTATTATTTTTCCACTTTGTCGCTTAATAACTCAGTTTTGCTCAACACTTAGCGCTTCGGTTGTTTGGGATTATAGTTAGCGCTCGGTTCGACCTTTCCAACACTGATCTAAGCTTGTCGATCCGTTAAATACAGCCTGAGTTATTCGCGATACCGTGTTTCAATCCATTTCTCAAGTCTCGTTTTGGTCCAACTTTGAACCAGCCATATCACCCTGATGGGTACCTCCGATCTTCTCGCTCTATATTGGCCAAAGTTAGGTCTTGTGGTAACGTACTTATGATTGTTCTACGCCGTGTTCGTAGCTCTTATCGTTCGCCCGCTATTTTCGATCATAAGGTGAATTTTCGCCTCTAAACCACCATTTTTCACCTTTGCCCTCTAATATGACCGACTTGCTCAACACCTAGCGCTTCGCTTGGTAGGACACATAGCTAGCGCTCGTCAAGACCTTTCCAACGCATATCCAAGCTTTCCGATCCGAGCCATACAGCCTGAGCTATAGGCGATACCGTTTTTCCCATTTTCTTGGTCACACGCACTTTAGGGTACCCCTTTTTGCCTTTGACCCTTAATACCTCCTCCGGGTCACTAGTAGGCGCTCAGCTTGGTAGGAAACATAGCTAGAGCAGGCCTTCACCTTTCCAAAACTGCCGAAAGTGTACCGATCCGACATCTAGAACCAAAGTTATGGTCATTCCCATCATGCTCTACTTTCATGGTCAACCTCCACCAAGCACACCTAGGTTGGACCAACTTTCACCAACTCATCTCGAACCCCAAATTTGCTTCGACCTACTAGGTTTCCCTAGTAAAGTGGTCAAAACATCCATTACAACACGACTGGTCTTTCTGGTGGTCGACCTAGGCGACTTTGTTCGACGACCACCACCCCATGGAACTAAAAGACGTCCCTTGATACGGACCACCGATACATTTTCCGGCCTGTCTAAACTACACTCATCGAAATTTTTTTGGGTCCCCACCGTCATACAAGTTTCCCTAGGTCAAGTTTTTCTTCCGGATCGGCCGCGGACCTCACTTTTCATTATCTAGGGAGGCCATAGGGCCCCAAAAGGGGTTTTTTAAAATTTTCGACACTTTCGACTTTGGTCGGATTTTTTCCGATTTTGGTCCGACCTAGGGACTTGGTGGTCCAAGGAGCCTCGGGACCAAACTTTTTTCTCAGGGGTCCCTACCTCCATACAACTTTGCCTAGGTCAATTTTTTGTTCCAAATCGACCGCGGATTTCACTTTTCAATATCTGGGGCTCGTGTAGAGTCCGAATATGAGGTTTTCTCATTTTTCGACATTTTCGACTTTTTTCGACTTTTTTCGGGTTTTTCGACCTAGGGGTCCGCCGAACAAATTTTGGGTCAAAAATTTTTATTGAGTTAGTCGAAAGTACGCAAAAAGATAAGACTTTTTGCCGAAGACACCATGCCCCGGAACCGACTCCTTCCCCTTCAAAATTGGGGACAAACGTGATTTTTGAAACTTTTCCTTAGGGAGCCCAAGACTTAGAAAATTTTCAAATTCTCGATTTTTCGATTGCGAGCTAGCGCTTTGCGGTCTTCGGCAATGTTGTAGATCTCGACGAGATAAGACTTTTTGGTCAAGGGACATTTTGCCCTCCGACCCCTCCTTCCCCCGCAAATCGCCCCCCAAAGTGCAATTTTTGCATTTTCACCTCTTTGCACGCACTGTTCGGCCCAAATGGCCACTTTCTATGGGTCTGAGCGCTTTGCGGTCTTCGGCAAACTTTTAGAGCGTACCAAGCCCTAATTATAATTCTTCTACACCACCTTCGTACCTCTTCATCCCTGGCCGCTATTCGCGTACCAAGGTAATTTTTGTTCATTTTGTCAACATTTTTCATCTTTGACTGCTTATATCGGCCTTGCCATGAACCGATAGCGCTTCGCTGTGTTCTAACGTAAGTTAGTACTACTCAATACCTTTCCAAATCATGTCTTAGATTGTCATTTGCTTGCTTACAGCCGGAGCTATGAGCGATACCGTAAAAAGTACCGAAACTTGGAAAAATCCTTGGATCGCCCATATCCCCCCTTTGGGGACCAGATATCGAAAAAAGTTCTTATTCAAAAAGTTGCGCCTTAACGTGTTCTAGTTATGCCTAGAACATTTCACTTCGCTAGCTGGCCTGCAACTTAGCCGTAATTGGGATTTTAGGGTGTTCATGGAGGGCCCATTTCCTGCGACTTCGTATCTTTTGGGCCCTATGTTTCTCTAATATCTCCACAAGTTTTCCAGATAGCTTTGTCATACTTTCAGGGTGCCTAGAGCACCTCAAGACCTTTCCAACGCTATGCCGTTCGCCTCGCTCGGACATCTACAGCCGAAGTTATTCGAGGTACACGGTACCTTACCCTGTTTTCTCAGTACTTGGTCGAAAATTTCGATCAGCCATATGACCGACTTGGACAACCCTGAGCGGGTTGGCCCCATATAACTAAACTTTTGTCTCTTGTAGGCAAACTTATAAATGTTCTACGTCAACTCGCTATCTCGTACCGCCTTGACGGTATACTTGGTCCAAGGGCCATTTCCAGCGACTTGGTCGCAATTTCGCTCTAAGTTTCGCTAATACCTTCGTCCGTGGACATGGTGATTTTTTGTTCGTATTTTTCCTTGATAGTCCCACTCAAGACTATTCCATACCAGAGCCAAGCGTCCCGCTAAGTGCCATACAGCCTGAGCAGTAATTCATGAAAGGTACCTCTACCAGTTTTTGCCATACTTGGGTACAAACTTTGTATCGCCCATATCTCCACTTTGGAGGCCAGCCAGCACCTTTGCCCCATATACTTTTTTCTTGGTCATACCATGCACTAAATATAATTGTTCTACGCCAACTTGCTATCTCTTCTCTAACTTGCCGTTATTCTTGGTCCAAGTCCCATTTCATTCGTTTTCGGACCCATTTTGCTATATGTTTCACTAATAGCTTCGGCCATGGACAAGCTGATATACTGTTTGTATTTTTGCTTGATAGTCCCACTCAAGACCATTCCAAAACACACCGCAACTTGTCGCTCGGTGGCAAACTGACCGAGTTATAATTCATGAAAGATACCTCAACTTGGTACACCATGTGGTCGGCCCAAACCATATACCGACCAAACGACCGACTTGGAGCACCCTGACCGGGTTGCCCCCATATAATGAAAGTTGCGTCTCGACACGCCCAACTTATGAATATTCTACGCCAAGTCGCTATCTCTTACCGGTAAGCCGGTATTCACCTTCCAAGGGTGATTTTGGTCAAGTGCCATTTCCTGCGACTTGGTCCCCGAATTGGACCATCATCACCTAATATCTCCGTGGTCTTTCAACTCAGCCTCATGAAACTTTCAGGGTAGATAGGTCTCCCAGAGACCTTTCCAACGGTATGCCGTTTGTCTTGCTCGGCCATCTACAGCTGAAGTTATTCATGGTACTTGGTACCTTACCCTGTTTTTTCCATACTTGTTCGTACTTGGGTACAAACTTTGGATCGCCCATATCTCCACTTTGGAGGCCAGCCAGCACCTTGGCCTCATATACTTTTTTGTTGGGTATACCATGCACCAAATATAATTGTTCTACGCCAACTTGCTATCTCTTCTCCAACTTGCCGTTATTCTTGGTCCAATTCCCATTTCATTCGTTTTTGGACCCATTTTGCTATATGTTTCACTAATAGCTTCGGCCATGGACAAGCTGATTTTCGATTGGTATTTTTCCTTGATAGTCCCACTCAAGACCATTCCAAAATACACCGCAGCTTGTCGCTCGGTGGCAAACTGACCAAGTTATAATTCATGAAAGGTACCTCAACTTGGCACACCACGTGGTCGGCCCAAACCATAAACCAACCAAACGACCGACTTGGAGCACCCTGACCGGGTTGGCCCCATATAATAAAAGTTGCGTCTCTACACGCCCAACTTATGAATATTCTACGCCAAGTCGCTATCTCTTACCGGTAAGCCGGTATTCACCTTCCAAGGGTGATTTTGGTCAAGCGCCATTTCCTGCGACTTGGTCCCCGAATTGGACCATCATCACCTAATATCTCCGTGGTCTTTCAACTCAGCCTCATGAAACTTTCAGGGTAGATAGGTCTCCCCAAGACCTTTCCAACGGTGAGCCGTTTGCCTCGCTCGGCCATCTACAGCCGAAGTTATTAATGGTACTTGGTACCTTACCCTGTTTTTTCCATACTTGTTCGTACTTGGGTACAAACTTTGGATCGCCCATATCTCCACTTTGGAGGCCAGCCAGCACCTAGGCCCCATATACTTTTTTGTTGGTGATACCATGCACCAAATATAATTGTTCTACGCAAGCTTGCTATCTCTTCTCCAACTTGCGGTTATTTTTGACTCAAGTCCCATTTCCATAGTTTTTGGTACCAATTTGCTCTATGTTTCGCTAATAGCTTCGCCCAAGGACTTTGTGATTTTTTGTTCGCATTTTTCCTAAATAGTCCCACTCAAGACTATTCCAAATCACACCTTAGCTTGTCGCTCAGTGCCATACAGCCAGAGTTTTAATTCATGAAAGGTACATCACCTTGGTACACCACGTGGTCAGTCCAAACCATCAACCAACCATATGACCGACTTCGAGTCGAGCTAGCGGCTAGGCTCAATATAATGAAATGCGTGTCTTGATGCGGGCTACTGACGGTCTGAACAATGTAGCTCGCTAGCTCGTCTCTAAACTTGTGTTTTGGTCGAATATTGGGTGTTCATGTACCACTTCGGGTAACATGGACTTTGGTGCAACTTTACCACTTGTGCACTTAATAACTTCCCGGTCATTCAAGTCTTTGCCTTCATACTTTCAGGGTAGTTAGGTCTCGTCGAGACCTTTCCATACATATGCCAAACTCATCGATCGGACATCTATAGCCCGAGTTATTCGCGGTACACCGTACCTTACCCTGTTTTTTCCTCAATTGGGTACAATCCTTGGAACACCCATATCGCCCCTTTAGAGACTAGCTGGCACGTTGGCCTCATATAATGATAAGTGCACCTCAACTAGGGCTACTGACGGTCAGAACATTTCAACTTGCTAGCTCGGGCCCACACTTGTGTTTTTCTCGAATATATGGTTCAAGTGTGCCACTTTGGGCACTTTTGGACATTTTGTCCCCACACAACTTTCTTGCCTTGGTAGATAGGGTCTTGTGATCTTGGGCAAAAAGATGCACCAAGATAAAGTCTAACTTTCGTTCTTGTACCGCAAAGCGCTATCTCAAACACCCGAGGAGATAGAAAGTGATTATGTTCGGTATATCGGTCTTCCATGGCCTACTATGGTAAACCCCTGCAGGTATGCAACCGAAGGTGCTTGGTACATGTATTTGGTGCAATATCGGTGCAAAGTAGGTGTTTCCTTGATCGGGCTATAACTTTCTTGGTTGATGTTGGATTGCTTTGCGGTCTTCGGGGGATAGTTAGGGAACATGTTGGCCAACATTTCCTTATTCCTCAGCCTGGCCGTACCTCTTACCGTCTAGGCGGTATACATGCTCTAAGTTGGAACTTGTGTTCCTTTGGGTAACTTCTCTGACTTTGACGCTTAATAACTTTCGTTCATATGCAGTCTAAGCTCTGCAACTCTCAGGAAAGCTAGTACTACTCATTTCCTTTCCATATCAGTCTTTGGCTTGTCGATCCGATGTCTACAGCCTTACTTATTCACGTTCCCTGTGAAGGTAGGTTTTTGCCCATTTTCCAGTTCATGTGGTAACATTCCCAGACTTTGCCGGCTTTCTCTTCATGTGGTAACTTGCTTGCTCATGTGGTAACTTGGAAGTGTATTTCTGACAGACCCAATCTGGGACTTAGCCGATTTTTCTCTGCATATTATATGGATCCATCACTAGGCCATCTTGCTTGCTCATGTGGTAACTTGGAAGTGTATTTCTGACAGACCCAATCTGGGACTTAGCCGATTTTTCTCTTCATATCATATGGATCCATCACTAGGCCATCTTGCTTGCTTGTGTGGTAACTTGATAGTGTATGTCTGACAGACCCAATCTGGGACTTAGCCGATTTTTCTCTTCATATCATATGGATCCATCACTAGGCCATCTTGCTTGCTTGTGTGGTAACTTGGAAGTGTATTTCTGACAGACCCAATCTGGGACTTAGCCGATTTTTCTCTTCATATTATATGGATCCTGGACTTAGCCGATTTTTCTCTTCATATCATATGGATCCATCACTAGGCCATCTTGCTTGCTTGTGTGGTAACTTGGAAGTGTATTTCTGACAGACCCAATCTGGGACTTAGCCGATTTTTCTCTTCATATCATATGGATCCATCACTAGGCCATCTTGCTTGCTTGTGTGGTAACTTGGAAGTGTATTTCTGACAGACCCAATCTGGGACTTAGCCGATTTTTCTCTTCATATCATATGGATCCATCACTAGGCCATCTTGCTTGCTTGTGTGGTAACTTGAAAGTGTATTTCTGACAGACCCAATCTCGGACTTAGCCGATTTTTCTCTTCATATCATATGGATCCATCACTAGGCCATCTTGCTTGCTTGTGTGGTAACTTGGAAGTGTATTTCTGACAGACCCAATCTCGGACTTAGCCGATTTTTCTCTTCATATTATATGGATCCATCACTAGGCCATCTTGCTTGCTTGTGTGGTAACTTGATAGTGTATTTCTGACAGACCCAATCTGGGACTTAGCCGATTTTTCTCTTCATATCATATGGATCCATCAAAAGGCCATCTTGCTTGCTTGTGTGGTAACTTGGAAGTGTATTTCTGACAGACCCAATCTGGGACTTAGCCGATTTTTCTCTTCATATGATATGGATCCATTACTAGGCCATCTTGCTTGCTTGTGTGGTAACTTGATAGTGTATTTCCGACCGACCCAATCTCGGACTTAGCCGATTTTTCTCTTCATATAATATGGATCCATCACTAGGCCATCTTGCTTGCTTGTGTGGTAACTTGATAGTGTATTTCTGACAGACCCAATCTTGGACTTAGCCGATTTTTCTCTTCATATTATATGGATCCATCACTAGGCCATCTTGCTTGCTTGTGTGGTAACTTGATAGTGTATTTCTGACAGACCCAATCTGGGACTTAGCCGATTTTTCTCTTCATATCATATGGATCCATCAAAAGGCCATCTTGCTTGCTTGTGTGGTAACTTGGAAGTGTATTTCTGACAGACCCAATCTGGGACTTAGCCGATTTTTCTCTTCATATGATATGGATCCATTACTAGGCCATCTTGCTTGCTTGTGTGGTAACTTGATAGTGTATTTCCGACCGACCCAATCTCGGACTTAGCCGATTTTTCTCTTCATATAATATGGATCCATCACTAGGCCATCTTGCTTGCTTGTGTGGTAACTTGATAGTGTATTTCTGACAGACCCAATCTTGGACTTAGCCGATTTTTCTCTTCATATTATATGGATCCATCACTAGGCCATCTTGCTTGCTTGTGTGGTAACTTGATAGTGTATTTCTGACAGACCCAATCTTGGACTTAGCCGATTTTTCTCTTCATATCATATGGATCCATCACTAGGCCATCTTGCTTGCTTGTGTGGTAACTTGGAAGTGTATTTCTGACAGACCCAATCTCGGACTTAGCCGATTTTTCTCTTCATATTATATGGATCCATCACTAGGCCATCTTGCTTGCTTGTGTGGTAACTTGATAGTGTATTTCTGACAGACCCAATCTGGGACTTAGCCGATTTTTCTCTTCATATCATATGGATCCATCACTAGGCCATCTTGCTTGCTTGTGTGGTAACTTGAAAGTGTATTTCCGACAGACCCAATCTCGGACTTAGCCGATTTTTCTCTTCATATTATATGGATCCTGGACTTAGCCGATTATTAGGTTATTATATATGGATCCTGGACTTAGCCGATTTTTCTGTTCATATCATATGGATCTTGGACTTAGCCGATTTTTCTCTTCATATCATATGGATCCTGGACTTAGCCGATTATTAGGTTAATATATATGGATCCGGGACTTAGCCGATTTTTCTCTTCATGTAATATGGATCCTGGACTTAGCCGATTTTTCTCTTCATGTAATATGGATCCTGGACTTAGCCGATTATAAGGTTATTATATATGGTTCCTGGACTTAGCCGATTTTTCTCTTCATATAATATGGATCCGGGACTTAGCCGATTTTTCTCTTCATATAATATGGATCCGGGACTTAGCCGATTTTTCTCTTCATATAATATGGATCCTGGACTTAGCCGATTTTTCTCTTCATATAATATGGATCCAGGACTTAGCCAATTTTTCTCTTCATGTGGTAACGTATGCCAATCGCTCACAAGTCATGGGATAAGGGTACTTGTGTTCTTCCATCTTCTAAGTCCCGCACGGGGACATCGTGATCGCCCCAAGTCCGGAATAGCGCCAAGTCAAGCCCCACGCTGGCCGTGCAGGACCTGTTAGCGGGGGCCCCACTGACAGCACTAATCCGGACTTAGAAATTATATCTTTCTAATCGAACACCACACACGCAACACCACCATACCACCATCTCCTTGCAAGTACCTAAGTACCCGCAACTCCATGGTGAAGGCAATGTCACTCCATCACCAACCTCTTTGCACTGCAAGCACTTGCGTACCCACAACACTCCGAAGAAGGCAACGGCGCGCGATGCTCGACTCCACACACCACACCACACCACACCACCGATGGCCAGCCAGCCAGCCAGCCCAACTAAGGGCTAACCCACCAACCAACCACCAATGGCCTAGGCCAGCCGGATCCCACCTTCAAGTCCAAGCACAGCCAAGTGCAAGTACCGCCAAGTGTTCACCAACCAACCAACACACCACACCACACCACCGATGGCCAGCCAGCCAGCCAGCCCAGCTAAGGGCTAACCAACCAACCAACCACCAATGGCCCAGGCCAGCCGGATCCCACCTTCAAGTCCAAGCACAGCCAAGTGCAAGTACCGCCAAGTGTTCACCAACCAACCATCACACCAGGTCAGCCGGCCGGTACCCACCTTCAAGTGCCATTACCCTCGGGTGCAAGCTCAATCAAGTGTTAACCAACCAACCCGGCCAAGGCAGCCAACAGGCCGGCACCCTACAGCACCGACCCGCCATCACCACCTCAACCGTTGACCATGCAAGTGGCCTCGGACAACAGGTGACACCCGAAGTACATCCGAAGAACGTATATCAAGTGTTTGTTCACCAAGTCCTCAACCAACCCCAAGTACCCGGAGGTACCCAGAGTGTTGGGTCCGCCAACCACTACCAGCACTCCAAGTCCTCGCGAACATAAAGTGTTTGCCCGGTAGGGCCATTAGACCACAACGCTTGCGACCATGCAAGTGGCCTCGGACAACAGGTGACACCCGAAGTACATCCGAAGAGTGTATATCAAGTGTTTGCTCACCAAGTCCTCAACCAACCCCAAGTACCCGGAGGTACCCAGAGTGTTGGGTCCGCCAACCACTACCAGCACTCTAAGTCCTCGCGAACCCAAAGTGTTTGCCCGGTAGGGCCATTAGACCACAACGCTTGCTAACCATGCAAGTGGTCTCGGACAACAGGCGATACCCGAAGTACATCCGAAGAGTGTATATCA